>NW_006922218.1:1290850-1318733 GCF_000298275.1 Orycteropus afer afer | reverse complement strand
TTGTTCTATAATTTCCACATTCTGTGGGATCACCTTTCTATGGAATGGGCACAAATATGGATCTCTTCCAGTCAGTTGGGAAAACCTTATGAATAGCAAAGAAACACTGTTTGGCAGTCCATGGTACTTTCAATATTCTTCACCAACACCACAACTCAAAAGCATCATGTATTCTTTGGTCTTCCTTATTCATTGTCCAGTTTTCACATGCATATGAGGTGATTGAAAATACTATGACTTGGGTCAGGGGCATCTTTGTCTTTGTAGTAAAAAGTGACATCTTTGGTTTTCAACAGTTTAGAAGAAGTCTTTTGCAGCACATTTGCCTAGTGCAATCTGACATCTGATTTACTTGATTTCTTGAATGCTGCTTCAATGGGTGTGGATTGTGGATACAATTAATATGAAATATTTGACAACTTCAATCTTTTCTCCATTTATCATGATGCTGCTTATTGGTCCAGTTGTGAGGATTTTCATTTTTTTTTTTTTTTATGTTGAGGTGTAATCCATACCATAGTCTTATTCATCAGTAAATGCTTCAAATCATCCTCACTTTCAGCAAGAAAAGTTGTGTTGTCTGCATATTGCAGGTTGTTAAAGACTCTTCCTCCAATCCTGATGCTATGTAATTCTTCGTATATTCCTCTTTCTCTGATTATTAGCTCAGCATACAGATTGAATAAGTATTGTGAAAAGATACAACCCTGAAACACCCCGTTCTGTTTTTTAAATCCTGAAATATCCTTTTGTTCTGCTTGAACAATAGCCTCCTGGTCTATGTACAGGTTCCTCATAAGCATAATGAAATGTTCTGGAATTAGTTACCTGGTACTACTATAACAAAAATATTAAAAATGTGTGACTTTGAAGAACCTAAATGTATTTTCTCACAGTTGTAGAGGCTAAAAGTCCAATTCAGGTTCTCAGTTATGCAGATCACTTCCTTGTGAGGGGTAACAGTTATTCTTTGGTGTGGTAGTTCAGTTTGTGTGTCAACTTGGCTGGGCCTGGTTGAGTGGCTGGGCAGGTGGATGTAGTGTTCCATTGATGAGACTGATAATCAACTCCATGGTGAAATCTACTGTGAGCAGCTGAGTAGCTGTCTTTGGGATGTGGTCTGCTTCCTGTGTATAAGAAGAAGCCTTGGGGATAGTCTCTAGCTTATGGCACACTTGGACCCTGCATGTAGCCATGTCATTGTTCAGCAGCCTACTATACTCTGGCAACCATGGGACTTACAATGGACTTGAATTAATGGTTTGCCATGTGGTTTGGTAACATAGGGACTGTGCCTTTTTACTTGTCAACCTTGGGCTTAGCAGCCTCAGCAGCCAGCAGCTGTCTGAGTGAAGAAAAGCCTCTAGCTTCAGTGAGCTGGGAGCAGGAAGCAGAGCTGAAGCCCAAGGTTGAGGGGCTTTCACCTAGTTCCTAGAGTCTGGCACTTTGATCTCAGACTTTAAATCTTCAAACTATAAGACAAAAAAGTCCTGTTTGTTAAAGCCATCCCATTTGTAGTATATTCCTGTCAGAGTGGCACTAGGTAACCAAAACAAAGGTCTTCCCCTTTTTCTCTGACCCTCTACTTTACCAAGGATAATATCCTCCTCCAGAGACCTTTCCCCTTTGACACAATGACAAAGTGAGTGAGACTGGCCACTTTAGCTTCTAAGGAGCATTCCAGCTGCACTTTCTCCAGGTCAGATTTGTTTATTTTTCTGGAAGTCCATGGTATTTTCAATATTCTTCCTCAACATTGCAATTCAAATCCATCAATTTTTCTTTGGTATTCCTTATTCATTGTCCAGCTCTCACATGCATATGAGGATACTGAAAATACCATAGATTGAGTCAGGTTCACCTGGGCCTTCAAAATGACATCTTTATTCTTTAACACTTTGAAGAGTTCTTTTGCAGCAGATTTGCCCAGTGTAATACATCGTCTGAGTTCTTGTCTGGGTGTTGATTTTTTATCCAAGTAAAATGAATCCCTGACAACTTCAGTCTTTCCTCCATTTATCATGATGTTCCTTGCAGTCCAGTTGTAAAGATTTTTGTTTTCCTTACATTGAGTTGTAATCTGTACTGAAGGCTGTAATCTTTGACTTTCATCAAATACCACTGGCATAGCTTCCCACATCACAGAAACACGTAAATCAGTACAGTACAACAGACTGACAGAAGACTGGTGGGTTAGAATAATTAGAACTATTGTACTATGAGATAGTTACTACTTGTTGTTGTTATGTGCCAAGTCAGACCCTACTCCTAGCGACCCCTCCTTGGGTTTCTGAGGCAGTATCACTAGGGAGGTAGATTGCGCTATCTTCCTTCCAAGGAGTGGCTGGTGGGTTTGAACCACCAGCCTTCTGGTTAGCAGTCAAGTTTTTTAGGAACTATGCTACCAGAGTAAAGTGCTCAGGTTTCAAACACTACTAGTAGAACCTACTACTAGTAATGTTTGAACCCTGAGGACTTTACTCCGTACCATGATTCCTGCTCAATTCAACTTCATTTGAGGAGGTCAGATCAGGTCTTCACTAAACTTCCCTAATGACATAATTTTACTTTTCATTTGTACTGTTTGGTAAAGGTGATAGCGGAGTGTGCTCTATCCAACATTTAAAATAAATAGGCTGTTATGATTTTCCAACACACTCCTCTGAAGTTTAAGAGACTCTTTTAAGTAAATGTTAACAAGAATGTTCATAAATACTTGTGAATGGAAGCTGCAAGTGCCTTAATCTAAATCACAGCATGAGTAATTGCAGTAAATCCTCCTCATATAGCCAGCAATTCACCAGAGGCCAGATCTGTCACCGTCTTGTTCTCTAGCCTAGAATTGTGAATGGGCCTTTATTAAAAAGAAACTACATTTGTGAGCCCATATGGAGTTAATTTCTCAGTAGCTTATATCCAAATTCAAAATATTTGTTCCATCAGGTAAAATGTATATCACGATTTCAATTTAATCATCATCATAATAGGTTAATAGCAAAAATTTAAATTTTTGTAATGTAAGTTATTCATACCTAAATTTTATTATTTTTTTAACTTTGACTGGCTAGGCTAAATATCAGGGGCTATGATGGCACCAATGATTAAGTGCTTGACTGCTAACTGAAAGGCAGGATGTTCAAACATGCCCAGTGGCTTTGCAGGAGAAAGACATGGTGACCTATTTCTATCAATACTACAGCCAAGGAAACCTCAGAGGGTGGCTCTACTCTGTCACATAGGGCTGGTGTGAGTTGAAAACAGACTGGAAGGCATCTAACAACAGCAGGTTAAATATGTCATGGATTGAAATTAGAAATGGAAAACTTTGCATAGGTTGCATTGTCATGTTAAATTGTGGTTCAAGTAAATACAGTACATTCACAAATAACACTCCCACAAATATAACACTCCCATACATATAATCTGCATAATTCTCCTAAGAAACTATAGTGTGAGGAGATTGCACAGTTTGCAAAACCTGTACAAGTGCTATTTGTGTAAAAATATAGTGCAAGAGACAGTTTTGTGTTATTAATGGTAACTTATAGACTAATTCCATCACATAGTAAACTTGAATGTTATAAACAACATGAACATCATTAAGCTTGCATCAATTCTTGCATGCTGTACCTGTAATGTGTGATTACTGCATGCCAGATATTGTGTGCTAGTTATTCAGAGATGAAAACAATTTTTTTTTGCTCAACATGTAGTTTTTCTCTATTTTAAGGACTTGGATTGATTGCTGGGAGATAAGCAGATTTTTGTCGTGACTGGATCGAAGCTCTTTTAATACTAAGGAGATTTCCTGTAGAGTATTTACACTGTGTTAGAGAAGAACAAGAATACCCTTCAGGGTCTGCAATGGTTCCATTCAGCCATCTTTAGTAAAATGTCACTTAATTATATAGGACTATTAAATACATTCTAATTGCCAGTTCAAAATATTTCCAGATTTCCATATATGGGGGAAGCAATATTTATTTATACTGCTGCATTAAATATAACAATTAAATGATCAAAGTTATATTGCTTTGAAGATTGTGTATGAACCTTCTCTCTCTCTGTGTCACCATTCATATTTTTTCGACTCTGTATTAGAGATTGTATAATCGGTACTTGAGAGTGATGACCAAATATCAAGGAGGTCAATTATCATTAACAGTCTCATAACAAATAGTGTTATACAGACTTTCCTTTTTTTTTTTTTTTTTTACTGTTCTTGCTGATATTTCTTTGATTTGATTTGATTGTGATAAGTATTGTCAAATTTGTTTCATAATCCTGGCTGTATTTTCTTACTGTTACCTGGGATTGATATTACACTTATATTATTTTCTTCAATATTAGAATGAGAAGTGGATTTATTACACAGTAATTATAAAGGCTAATGACTCAGGAGTCTTCTGGGGCTCCTAGATGCTCAATATATAGGCCAATGTACCTAACCAAGGAGAGTGATTTCTTCTAATTGTCATTTGCTGCATTACAGTCACACTATTCAGTCCCTAGTGCATTGAATGATATGCAAAAATAATTACTTGATTTCATCAAGGAAAGCCTGAACCTCCCCCCTGCTTTTTTTGTCCAGAGTATGGCTTAGGCATTGAAGTGCAAAGATTGCATGAAGGTTTTCTATATCCTTATATCCCAATCATTATTCCAACACCATTACCTCTCTTTCATACTCTCTCTTTCCTTCTTGCTCTCCCTGCTTCACTCCTGGTTATTCAGAGTATCCAGGATACAACAGGTACTATTCTTAATATAATGATGAATCAGGGAGAAGGGTTTAGAAAGTGGGCACATAGCTCCAAAGTGATTCTGAACAATAAATGTAAAATGGTCCACCGCTATGGAACACATCTTGGTGGTCCCTCAGGAAGTTAAATATAGAATGACCATGTTGTTGTTCTTGTTGTTAGGTGCCACCAATCTTCTCTGACTCATAGAGACCCTATGTACAGCAGAATGAAAAACTGCCTGGTCTTGTGCCAGCTCCACTATCCATGCTATATCTGGGACCATCATTGCAGCCACTGTGTCAATTCATCTTGTTGAGGTTCTTCACCTTCTTAATTGACCCTACACTTTACCAAGCATGATATCCTTCTCTAGGGAATGGTCCCTTCTGACAACATGACTGAAGTAGGTGAGACAAATTCTGGCCATTCTTACTTCCAAGGAGCGTGACGGCTTTACTTCTTCCAGGAAAAACTGGTTAGTTCCTTTAGCAGTCCATGGCAATTTTAATATTCTTTGCCAACACCATAACTCAAAAGCATCAACTGTTCTTCACTCTTCCTTGTTCATTGTCCAGCTCTCACATGCATATGAGGCAATTGAAAAATACCATGGCTTGGGCTGGGCACATCTTAATCTTTAAGGAGACATCTTTGCTCTCCAGCACTTGAAAGAGGTCTTTCACAGCAGATTTGCCCAGTGCAATATGTCATCTAACGTCTCAACTGGTGCTTCCATTGGTGTTGATTATAGAACCAAGTAATATGAATCTTTGACAACTTAAATCATTACTCCATTTATTGTGATGCTGATTATTGGTCCAACTGTGAGGATTTCTGTTTTCTTTATGTTGTTGTTGTTGTTAAATGCCATCGAGTTTGACCCTACTCATAGCAACCCCTCCTTGGGTTTCTGAGGTAACATCACTTTAGAAGTAGATTGCCCAACTTTCCTTCCAAGGAGTGGCTAGTGGGTTTGAACTTCTAGCCTTCTGGTTAGCAGTCAAGTGCCTTAGGCATTACTGTACTGAGGTGTAATCCATACTGCAGACTGTAGTCTTCAATCTTCATCAGTAAATGTTTCAAATCATCCTCAATTGCAGTAAGCAAACTTGTGTCATCTGTGTATCATTCATTGTTAATGAGTCTTCCTCAAATCCTGATGCCATGTTCTTTTTTGTATAGTTCAGCTTCTCAGATTATTTTCTCAGCATACAGACTGAATAAGTTTGGTGAAAGAATACAAACCTGACACACTCTCTTCCCAATTTTAAACTATGCAGTATCCCTTTGTTCTCTTCAAATGAAAGCCTCCTGGTTAACAATAGTAGAAAGGTGGACATAGACTAAATATCCAACAATAGATGAATGGATAAAAAAAAAATGTGGTGCATATGTATGATTGAATATTACTCAACCATAAAAAGAAATGAACTCATATGCTCCAATATGGATAAACTTTGAAAATGCTATACTAACTGAATAGTCATCATCAATGGACACATACTGTATGATCTCACTTATATGAAATATGCAGAACAGGCAACCATATAGATATCAAAGTTTATTAGTGGTTACCAAGGGTGGGTGAGAGGAAAGCCATGAAGCTTATGGAACATGGACCTCTGTTAAGAACAATGAAAAAAATTGTGAATGGTTAATGGTAGTGGTTGAACAACATGATGAACATAATTAAAGTCACTGAAGTATACACATGAAGATTATAGAAATGTCAAATGTTTTGTTACCAGCACATTTACTACAATAAACAAAAATGGAAATAATAAGTAGATGGACTAGCCTGTAAGACAGGGTTCACATATATTTCTCATAAATGAGAATGGAAGTGTGAGAGCATGAGATTATGCTTCTATATAACCACGCTGTATGCAACCATTTTTAGTAAGTAGCCATTTGTGCAAAAAGCCTCAGCACGTACTTCACACTTGAGTGCTTTAGTTACTGTAAAAACCACAAAGAGTCTTAACTACCTCATAGACAAAGAGTCCTAACTACCTCATTGATACTCCCAAGCATTCTCCTTAGCAACAACCAATCAGTAGATGGCACAGAAATACCTTACCTAAAATAGTTAAGAAATAGCAGTTAGTGGCTTCAGCCCACTAGACAGAGCCAATTAGGTAGAAACAACTAACAACTGGAAAATGTCAACCAATCCTGTAATTTTCTGATTGAAACTTCCTTGTTTCTGTTGAGACCCCTATAAAAACCCCATTACCCCTGAGTTTGGGGCTCTCAATCCTGAACCTCTGCGTTGGTGATGATTGGGGGTCCAAGCTCAAGCTTGAATAAACAACCCCTATGCTTTTGCAGTGGAATCAGCTCCTTGGTGGTTTTTTGGAGATTCTTAATCTGGGCACAACAGAAGAAAATAAAGTGAAGAGCTTTCAAGCCCTCCTGCCTCAACATTAAGGTAGGCTCACCGTGCAGCACCTTCACCTGGCATGTAAATTCCCCCACATTAGTCCTTCCTTATGAAGGGGTACCTAACAACAACAACATCATGAAGGAGTAGATACTGAATTCCCTGTACAATCTCAGCAGTGCCAGACACCAAGGAGAAGATTCTGTATTGACCTGATTTGGCAAGACACAAGGTTGTGGTTTCTAAGAGGCTTTTAAACACTGTCGTGGTGTGCAAAGTGCATTCCTGAGGGTTGTTTGTGAAGCACATTTTAACATAGCCTCCAGGAAAATTTCTCTGCCCTCTTCATCTATTTTCATGAAGATCTAACTGTTATTAAAGTTTCTAATGAGCAGGTCAGCTTTATACTTGTGAAACATGACATTGAGAAATAGAAGAAGGTAAATCAATAATCCAACAAAGCATGCAAGAGAGTATACTTTAATCCCGTGATCTGCAGAGGACAATTTGTAACCTTTAAAGCTTGTGAGTTCTATATAAGAAGCTAATTCTTCTCCCAACTCCACCCACATCTATTCAGAAATGGTGAATGGGAAAATGCAAACAATAACATCCTTTAGCACAGGACAGAAGATGAGATGAAGGAGGGAAAAAAAGGTAGCCTTCAGCATGCTCAGAAAAAGGGACTACAGTTGCTAAGAATGGCCTGCTTCTCATTGTCGTGCAATTTGTGTATAAATCAAATCACTCTAAACATAATTTAAACCAAAAAGTGTAATAAGCAAAACAGAGCAGGTTACAGAACAGATACTAACATTGTTTGTCCTCCAAATGAAGAAAAATTCAAAGTATTAAAAAATTTCTTGTTAATTTTGAGTTTTCTCTGAGCAACCATGTGGCCTTGACAAAATGAAAGCAAAAACCAAAACAAAGACAAAAACAGTCATGTATATAACCTCCAAAGGTGGCAAAGGAGAGTAAAAACCACTTGTTTTGTGTCTTCTTTTCCAAGTAGCAAGTTGTTGTTGTTATATGCAGTCGAGTCGGACCCGACTCACAGCGACCCTTCCTTGGGTTTCTGAGGCAGTATCACTATGGAAGTAGATTGCCTCATCTTCCTTCCGAGGAGTGGCTGATGGGTTTGAACCACCAGCCTTCTGGTTAGCAGTCAAGTGCCTTAGGCACTATGCTACCAGAGTTCCCATCCAAGTAGTATATGACCATATAATTGTTTATATTGAACTTACATCATTTTTTATTTGCAGAGTGATATGTTCATTTTAGTTGATAGATATTTCTCAGCAATAAAAATCATTATCATGCAGTTAGAGATTTTCCTCATATTAAGGTTGAAAAGTATTTAATTTGAATCTTGACAAAAATATAATAATCCAACTTTCAGAATATTGAGTCAGGTCTGACTCGACGGCACATGACAACAACGATAAATAATGTTATTCAGGGCTAATATTAATGAACCTGAGTTGTCAGGTCACCTAAAGTTGTTTTTTTTTTTTTCATGTCTAAACAGAATTTATAACTTTATTGTGAGACTACATTTCAAGTGATCATGTTATTGTATGAAACCAGTGCTAGAACTCAAGCCTGAAACAGGCAAAAATATATAATAAAAAATATAATGTATGCAAACTGAGACCAATTGCTGCACAATGAATGGCTGCTTGAAAGCTTTCAAGACCCCAGAGACTACATAACAACATAGGGGGAAGAACAGAAGCACCCACTATGTCAGAGCAATTAACAACAATGTCCCACAAAGCCATGACACTAGACCTACAAAAAAATCAAATCCATGAAGTGCTTGGTTGTACATGTGCACCCTCATCCAATACTCTCCTTTGTGTTGCTGTTGTAATTTTCTAACACACAACATTTTCCAGTTCAACTCATGCGGCTATTTCCCTGAGATAATCTTTAACCATTAAACCAAAAATACCCCCGGACATCTTTATAATAGTTATGGTCTAGTTTAATTAGTGAAGAATATCTGACTTTTCTAATATTAGTAAAGAGCATTATGTTGTTTTAACTATCTATATGAGATCTAACCCTAACCACCAGCCACTCCTCAGAAGGAAGGTTGGTCAATCCTACTTCCGTAGTGATACTGCCTGGGAAACCCAAAGAGGGGTCGCTATGAGTCGGGGGCCGACTCGATGGTAAACAACAACAACAACAACAATGAGATCTAATTGCTAATAACAACTTTAAATAGTAGACAGGATACTTATAGGGCAGTTTACTTAATGGTTTACTTAATGAGGGAGGAACAATTGGGAGGGATGAGAAAAATTACATAATTTTAAGAATGTAATGAATAACACTGAATTGCATATGTAGAACACATTGAATTTGTGTATTTTCTGCTGTGTATATTCTAAATAACAAATAAGTGATTTAAAAATATGCAATATGTGCAAATTGATGTATTTTGAAAAGAACTCAAATGCAATTTAAGGACAAATGGATAAAAGCTAAAGGAAGAACTGGGAAGCATGCAAGCTTTAGATACATGCTGTGAAGGCCTGGCTGCATGCCGGACATTTTTCAGATGACTTTAACCTTACTATTCTCTCTTAGTTAAATAATCTAAGACCAATGACTTTGAATCTGAGCTCCCAATATGCTCCTCACATCTGAACCTGCTTCTCTCATTGTCTTCACTCTCTCAATAAATGGAAACTCTAATCCTTTCCTGGCTCAGGACAAATCCGTTGGAATCCTATTTTACATTCCATCCTCTCACAAATCCTCTTAGTTCTACCCCCAGAATCTGACCATTTCTCATGATCTTCCCTGCTGGTCCACATCACCATTATCAAACACCAGGATTATGGAGGTAGCTCCCCAACTAACTGGTCTCCTTTCTGCTCTACTGACTCTTGCTTAACTCTTTCCCACCTCCACTCTTCTAGCCTCTTCTCAACACAGCAGGCAGAGTGATTCTCTTAGAGTATGAACCAGACTCATCACTCCCATGAAAATTGTCAAGGGTTCACCATCTAAGTCTAAGTGAAAGGCAACCTGTTCACAATGAGCTGTGATACATACTTTTACCTCCCCATTGAACTACCCAGTCTGGATATCTCCAAGAAACCATCTCTTATCCTGTCCTTTTGTTTATTCCATTCCAGCCTCATTGGCTCACTTTTTTTTTTTTTTTTCTTTTCTCAAACATGCTAGACACTCACCTTTCTAACAGTACCTCCCATTATTCCCTCTGCCTGGCTTGATTCCCCCTAATACTTGGAGGATATCACTCACTACCTGTACTTTTTCAACTTTTTCTGAGATGTCATTTCTTATTGAGTTATCCTCACACTGCTCTGTTTACCTTTTTTAAAACTTTATCTGCTCCCCCTCTCACCTCTAATTAATTGTCTTATATGTCTTAAGCTTAAATATTGCAATAAGCATAAAATTGCTTGGAGAATTTTTATGGAAATTCTAGATAATTTTTCCTGGAAGTTTATGCTAAAAATTAATGATTTGAGCAACTCACTTCTTTTTCTTCATATTCAGCTCTTATTCCATGGGCTAAGTCTTTAAGTAATGTATATTCTACTTAGCTATTTGATTTGTATGTCTACTGCCTCAAAAATATATATTCAAGATGAGGAGAAATGTTTGCCTTTTTTATTATCTTAAGTATGGCCAACATTTAGAAAAATGCTCAAAATATATTATTGCTTAGTAAATCAATAGTTGAATAATTACACTTTTCATTTTATTATTTTCATGGATGATAATGGGTTTCTTTCATTTTTTTTCAATTAATATTTATTAGATTAATAGCTGTCACACTCATACACTCACTCACTGCCATTGAGTCGCATCCAACTCATAGTGACCCCTCTTTGGGTTTCCCAGGCAGCATCACTATGGAAGTAGATTGTTCAACCTTCCTTCTGAGGAGTGGCTGGTGGGTTTGAACCACCAGCCTTCTGGTTAGCTGTCAAATGCCTTTGGTACTTGTGGTGTAGTAAATTACTTAGTGTGGTTTTTCTAGTCTTTGTAAACTCCATAGTGGAATTTGCTGTGGGCAATTGAGGAACTCCTGTCTGTAAAAGTTATCCATCTGGCATATTTCTATTAGGTGTGGCACTGGGGCAATGTTCTTGGAGGGTTGCTCACTCTCAGTTGCTTAGAATTCTGATGCTATGATTGGTTAGTTTGGCCACTCTGCCAGGCTCAAAAGGAGGCCTCCTAGAGGCAGAACTCTCTCTGACCTCTGGCTGAGGAAGATGTGTTGCTGAGAAAAAGACACTGAGAGACATGCACTGCTGGCAGAGAGACTGAGAGAAACTGTTGGGTGAGAGAAAGCGGGCTGAGAGAAAGGCTAAATGTTGTTCCTGAACTTGAATTATAGCCTGGTGTTTCCCTAATAATCCCCATTATCTGTGAGTTCTGTGTGGCCGCTGCAGTGAATTATCAAACCTGGCAGATAGGTTTGAATGCTTTGGGAGGAATGGTTGCTGAAAGGGCTGGAGGGAGGCAGCATGTCTGCCCTTGTAGTAATAGGCCTTGGGCTATTGATGGTGATGCTGTCTTCCTCTTGTGGAGTTAGAGGAGGTCAGAAGATGTGGCCTCCTTGCCCTTTTAGCAGCACTACACCACCAGAGCTCCCTAATAGGTGTCAGTCCTTGTGAAATAAAATTTGGATATAAATATGAACACAGGAAATTTCTAGTTTTCACAAATCCCATGTATTTTTTACTTGCTTCTGTGAAAAGGATTCCCATGGGTCTTGATATTTCTTTCTTCCTTTTCTATCCTTAAACCTCATGATGTCAGTATTGTAACCAGCTTTCTTCATGTGTTTTTTCAGTCCATGTACTCTGCACACTTTCCTAATAGTGGGCACTGAGTATTTTGGTAAGGATGTGTGAGTCTTAGATACACTCTTTGTAAAATAAAGAGCTTGATCTCAAACAAGATTCCTCAATCTTATAACTACAGTCACTGTAGACCACACACTAGATGCCAGTAGCATCCATTTACCCCTTCAGTAGTAACAACAAAAAATGTCTTCAGAATTTGCCAAATATCCCATAAGAGCAAAATCATCTTTAGTGGAAAGCCACTAAAATATAATATTATAAAATAAGACTGAATTTCTTATGTACTATTTTACTATGCTATTGGGAGCTCTGGTAGCATAGTGCCTAAGGCGCTTGACTGCTAACCAGAAGGCTGGCGGTTCAAACCCACCAGCCACTCCTCGGAAGGAAGGTGGGGCAATCCTACTTCCGTAGTGATACTGCCTCGGAAACCCAAGAAGGGGTCGCTATGAGTCGGGGCCGACTTGACGGCACATAACAACAACAACAACAACTATGCTATTGGATGGTCCAGACTTCTTACTCTCTTTTCTGCAGACTTCATTTCAATAAAGATTTGCTGTCATCCACAAGACAGAACGAAAAGATGAAACATCAATGCACAGTTCTAGGTTGTCTTGATTTAAAGTTAATGAGTATAATTTTAGTGTTTCTGTACTTGGTGCCCCTTTTTCATCACCTTCTATCATATTCACTATCAAGAACATTGTTTTTTTCATTACATGTACAAGATGATATTTAAACTACCAAGCACATTGAGGTGAAATGGCCTGAATGTTGAAACTGGAAACTATCATATGCATCAAAAGCAATCTGATGAAAAATTGTTAGCTTTCTCTGATTTTATCTAGTTTTTCAAGAGAGACTTGCAAAGCCTAAGACACTTGTCTGCTAACCAGAAGGCTGGTGGTTCAAACCCACCAGCCACTCCGCAGAAGGAAGGTTGGGCAATCTACTTCCGTAGTGATATCACCTTAGAGACCCAAGGAGGGGTCACTATGAGTTGGGTCTGACTCGATGACACACAGCAATACAACAACAAATTGACTGTTAGGTTGCTCCATTCTCAAACAAACTTGGAATTGACAAGATTTCACAACAAGAATATCAAACAATTTGGTATCCTTATTGTCAAATTTTTGAAGTAAAATTTTTTATAATGTCTTCTGTTTGCCAGGGTATGTTGTATCCTTTGAATAAAATATAGATACATAGATAGCCTTTCCATTAACTGATATCTTCTACAAAGTTTCAAATAATTAATAAACAGAAAATTAATTATTTAATAAAGTTCAGCATCTGGAGAACACAGGTGATGTGACTGAGCACACATTTCAATTAAGAATTCTTTTTTTTATTATTATTTCTAATTATTTCCATTATTTCTTTTCTTTTTTCTTTTTTTAAATTTTATTTTGATTTGGGTGAAGATTTACAGAGTAAATTCACTTTTCATACAGCAGTTCACATATACTTTGTCTCATGTCATTGACCAAAATTTATAATGCAACAGCTCCCCTCCCACTTCCTCCCCATAGTTACCTCTTCCCAGTGTTCATCCCTCCATACTCTTGTGCGCCCTGAGCTGTCTTCCTGTGCATAAGCAGCCCTTCCTTCTCCCATGATTGTTCTCTCCAGGGTGTGTGTCTACTTGAGGTAAATGTTTAACTCACTTGCCTGTTCTTTTTTTGGCTGGAAACCACAGGTGTGGGTTCAATCCCAGACCTGAAGGGCAGCTAGGGGCCATAGTCTCAGTGGTTTCACCAGGCTCTATCAATTAAGAATTCTTATGTTTCCATTATGTGATATGGAATACAGGCAAATAGGAATATTACCCAAACATCTTAGCTAGGTATATTCTAGCTATGGACACAGCACATCTCTAAGGTCAAACATCAATGAGATAGGGTAAAAGAAAAAACAATATTTCCTTCCAGCTGCCCTTCCTTACCTTATTACTACATCCCTTTTCCCAAATCATAAAACAGGCATTGCTAGTCAAAAACCATAAAATAAAAGTGCACTTAAGCATTGACTTTTGATGTTTTCATTTCTAATTTGTCCTCGTAAGTATCTGGATCCACTATCCATCTGTCAGTTTGTGGTACCCTGGGGGTTTGAGTGTTGTGATTCCGGAAGCTATGCTACTGATATCTTAAATACCAGCAAGGTCACCTGTGGTGAACAAGTTTCAGCAGCTATTTCAGACTAAGACAGACTAGGAAAAAAGACTGGGCGATCTTCTTCTGAAAACCAGCAAATGAAAACCCTGTGGATCACAGAATATTGTCCAAAATTAGACATTTTCCTTAGGGTGTGTCATCAGGAGGGATCAATATATGGAAAAAGACATTATGGCTGGTGAAACTGAGAGCTAGCAAAGGTAAGGGAAACCCTCATTGAGATGGATTGAGACAATAGATACAACAATGGACTCAAACATGCCAGTGATCCTGAGGATGGTACAAGAATGGACAAAGTTTCATTCTGTTGTACATAAGGTCTCCACATCAGAGCTGACTCAACCTCAACTAATAACAACATTCATCATGAGAGACTGGCATATGCTCAAACAGCAAACGATACTCACAATCTTAGTAGTTTAAAACTGAAAGCTTTTTCCTTACACTACATATTCATCTTGAATAAGCTGTGACTTCCTCATATTTTCTTCACTCAGTGATCCAGTGTAATGGAGCTGCCAGTATCTAGAACATTGCTGACACAGGAAGAGAACATGTCAATTTATGGATTAGCACTTAAAGTCTTTCATTTGGTTAGCCAAATCAAGTTAGACAATTATGCTCCACTCAAGGGCACTGAGGAAGAGCAATTCTGCTCTGAGCCTGCACAGTGCGATGAGACACAGAGAGAAGACTGAATAACAAAATGACCATCTCCCGCTTCTCCTTCTCCTTCACAAATTTTCTATAACATTGTCAGTATCTCACTCACTAACATAACATAACAATCGTTATTGTTAGCTAACTACTGTTTTTCTGCTACCAAAATTCCCTATTATGACAGGAAAAAAATGCAGATAATTAAGGAATTGTAATGGAGTAAGAATTATACATGTTTGCTGAGTACAGAGAATGTGTCTTAGTCAACTGTATCCTCAGCACCCAGAAATTCCTGAAGTGAAACTTAGACGCACTCAATACTGCTTGGGGAAGAGGAGAATATGACTGAATGAACAACAAAAGAGTAAGATTAGTGAAGTAACATGGTCTCTGGAGAAGAACTAAAAGATGATGGGACTAGTCAGTTTTGATAAATCACAGCCCTTAGGTAATTACTTTAAATTCAGACAGAAAACAAAAAATAAACAAAGTGAAAAGAATATATGTTATTATGTTTTTCCTGATTATAATAGAATGCTGGCATGACCATAATTTTTTGTCCTGTGCTTTTCTTTTACTCTACATTCTAACTCTAGGGGAAATTGTAGAATTATGAAAGCCAAAGCCATATCCAGTATATTTCCTTTTCCTATTACGGTGTGGTCAGCATCTTGATTACACAATAGGAAATCAATAATATTTGGAGAATGAATGAACTTTCATGCCTTAAGGCTAAAGATATTCTCCATATGATTGTGATACCCATTTCTACAGATCCAGTCCAAACTGGAAAATCTTCAGCTATATATGTTACTATTGTTGTTATGTGCCGTCGAGTAGGACCCAACTCATAACAACCCCTCCTTGGGTTTCTGAGGCAGTATCACTATGGAAGTAGATTGCCCAACCTTCCTTCTGAGGAGAGGCTGGTGGGTCTGAACTGCCAGCCTTCTGGTTAGCAGTCAAGTGCCTTAGGCATTACACTGTCAGATGTCCTCAGCTATATATAGTTAGACATATACTACATATGTACATTCCAAGTCATAGTGACTCTATAAGACAGAGTAGAATTGTCCCATAGTGTTTCCCAGGCTGTGATCTTATAGGAAAGAGCCCTGGTGACACAATGGTTAAGCACTCGGCTGCTAACTGAGAGAACGTCATTTCAAATATACTCAGTGGCTCAGTGAGAGAAAGACCTGGCAATCTACTCCTATAAAGATTACAGCCTAGGAAAGCCAATGGGATAGTTCTACTCTGTCATATGGCATCATCATGAGTCAAAATCAAACCAAAGGCACACGTAACACAGCACAACAAATCTTTACTGGAGCAGATTGCAGATCTTTCTCCGGCAGACCCATGATTGGTTCAAACGACCAATGTTTAAGTTAGCTGCTGTGTATAATCATAGTGCCCAGTCTCTCTCTCTCTTTACAAGTCTCTGTACACGTCCAAAACTGAATATAATAATTATACCTATTCCCAAATCTTATTTTCCTCCAGCTCCCAACTCCACGAAATATGTTACCAGTTTCCTCTACCAGAAATTTGAACATTATTCTTAACTTACTCCTCACTCTCACCTCCTTCAGCCAATCAATCAGTAAGGACCATGAAATCTACCTTTTCCTGTTTTAAATTCCATTAGTTCTGTCCAGGTTCCTTGACACTGGCCCAGATTAAACAACCATTATTTCTCATTGAAATAATGTACCATTCCCTTTGGTCTTTTTCCAATTGCTTTGTTTTGTTCACTAGATAACATATTTAGCATAAAATATCCCTTTTTCAATGTTTTGGGATTTATTTTTGCTTCTGTTTTTCTTTCCAGTCTTAACTCTAAATGTCAACACATTTGATGGTAGGTCAGTAGTTAGGCCTTTAATTCTAAGGATTTTATAAATCTTAGATGGTTTGGATAATATTAAGAAAATAAATTTAAATACAAATTATGTTTCCTTCTTTTAAAAAATTCTTTAGCCTCTCCCTGAAGGAAAAAAATAAAATACGAGGAAAGGCAGATATCTTAAAATCCACTCAACAAAGCCCAATGGACGTCATGACATCTAACTGAATACCTTTTGTTTTCCTTGATGTTACATATGAATTTTAGGTTATTACTCCAGTACTGAAATGCCATGAATTGTACAATAATTCTCTCTGAGGCACAGGGAAGATATCATTATTGCTGTATTACAGAAGGATGAACTGTATTCTCAGTGCAGTAAACAATTTGCCTAAGGCCAGTTTATTATTACGTGACACAGCAGAGGTGTCTCATTTTTCATTTTCCTCACTCTACCTCAATGAATTTGAAGGAGATCAGAAAGTGGGAAAATGACCGACAAATCTCTGCATCTAGGAAAAATCAAACCAAGATCTAAAGAAAAACAAAGATCAATAGAAACTATGGTGAAATTTGACTTTAAATGATTGCTTTCTTGCTTTTTCTGTACCTTATTGTTTCTAATATAAATAATCATTTCAGTATTTCTAGTTTTCCCAAGTGTTAGCTGTGCATTTGCTAGAAAAATCATGAATACTTAAATAAATAAGGTTGTGGAAAAAAGTATCACAATTATAATAATACAGTTTCCAATATATTTTACAAACATTATCTCATTTAATTCATTTCTCACCATATTTTTACTTATCCATTGCCTACATGTTTTTTTCTTGACAGCATATTGTTGTTGTTGTTATTTGCTGTCGAGTTGGCCCCGACTCATAGCGACTCCTCCTTGGGTTTCCGATGCAGTATCACTACGGAAGTAGGATTGCCCAACCTTCCTTCTGAGGAGTGGCTGGTGGATTTGAACCGCCAGCCTTCTGGTTAGCAGTCAGATGCCTTAGGCACTATGCTACCAGAACTCTCTCTTGACAGCATAGAAATACTCAAAGTATATGAATAAGCTTGTATACTTTTAAAGAAATATCCACTCCTGTTAGATAAGTATTAAATAGTCTCAGACATTTTGCTTGTGAGTTTGTATAATATCTGAAGAAACTGTTAGTAATAAGATTTTTAGCTAACTTCCTTTACATTAAATTATCCATTTTTAACCAGAAAATATTTTTTTTTCCCTTGTGGAAGTCTGTACCTTGTTGTTATTTACTACCAAAACCAATCTTTGACTATTTTCCCACTTCCTGTCAAAAGCAATCTCAGCTAGTTCATTTGCAAAATTTATTTTTTCTAGACATTAGAGTGAAATTAAGCAATTTCATTTTTTAAAAAACTCTTAGGACATGCATTTAACATCATATGCATACTTTATTCTATATGCAGTCCTATGTCAAAAAATGCATTCCCTTGTTTCTCTTCCTATTTCTTAAATTTCCTACTCCACCAAGAGGACCTCGGGCATGATTTGCAAGGTAAGGGGGGAAAGGTATAAGAAGACATGACTATACCATATACAATTTTTATTCTAGTTTTTTTACTTTCTCTCCCTCTCACAGCCATCCAGTCAGATCTGACTCAGTGACTCCTCCTTGGGTGTCTGAGGCGGTATCACTACGGAAGTAGATTGCCCAATCTTCCTTCCAAGGAATGGCTGGTGGGTTTGAACTTCCAGTCTTCTGGTTAGCAGTCAAATGCTTTAGGCCCTACACTACCAGAGTTTCTAGTTTTCTGTTTTAGTCCTACCTAAGAGTAAGTGGGCCTATTAAAGGATGAGCTTCAATTGTGATTTTTGAGTATTTCCCCCCTACTTCCTAGCAAGAATGAAGTAAATATTGTGTATATGTTTTAAGCAAGTGTAATATATTCACAATATCTTTAAAGCTGACAGTGGAACTCACAAACATTACTTACATGGCTGAAGTCATTTCTCTGCTCTTAAGTATTTTCTCTGGAAAATGAAAGAAATAGTATTGGCCTTACTTATTGTTAACTACTGAAAATGATTGCCATGCTCTTAATAGATGCAAAGTGCTATGCAAATGTAAATGCTAAATGAGGACATGAGTCTTATGGAGTATTTTTCTGCTCCATTAAAACATTGGTTATGTTACACCTCTGTTAAAAAAAAAAACAAAAAACATTCAGTTCACATTACCACTAAAGATACTCTGTTAATAAACTATGATAAAGTGCATTGATTGTTTGAATGAAAAGATGAAGTGTTCCTTCTACGTAACATTTAGAGTGTTTGGGAGACATTTGTAGTTAAAGTCTCCATAAAGATGCGTGTCCCAGGAGTGACTAGTAAAATACTGAGCAGGTCATTTGGTTGAAAGACCAAATTGATTTTTAAAATAATGCTATATGTTACCATAATGTGTAGCTACTAATTCTGATTCCAAAATCCCCTAATATTATTAAGAAAAAACATATAATATATTTGTTTCTGTTGTTGTTATGTACCATTGAGTCGGATTCGACTCATAGCAACCCCTCCTTGGGTTTTCGAGGCAGTATCACTACGGAAGTAGATTGCCCCATCTTCCTTCCGAGGAGTGGCTGGTGGGTTTGAACCGCCATCCTTCTGGTTAGCAGTCAAGTGCCTTAGGCACTATGCTACCAGAGCTCCTATAATAGATATACATATTATTTAATCTTCCCTAGGAAAGTCAACATACCTGGTCAGCACTGGCACCAACCAGGAATTCTGAAAATAAAATATCATGCAAAATGGCTTAATTGCCATCAATGCTTCAAGCCAATTTGGAATAATTTGGGAATTCATAATAAAAATTAATGTTAAAAAAAAAAAAAAAACTCAACAAACTCATTGCCATTTAATCAATTCCAACTCATAGCAACCCCCACTGCGTTTCTAAGGTTGTAAATCTTTATGGAAGTAAAATGTCTCATCTTCCTCCTGTGGATCAGCTGGTAGGTTTGGTTTTTTGGTTAGCAGCCAAATGCCTTACCCACTACACCACAAGAGCTCCTTAAAAACTAATATACTAATATTAATTTTGAATGCCTAATGTGGACAATCCAAATCCTAGTGACCCTGCAGGACAGAGTAGAACTGCCTGATAGAGTTTCTAAGGCTAAATTCTTTATGGAAGCAGATTATCTCATCTTTCTCCTGGGGAGTGGTTGGTGGGTTCTAACCTTCTGGGTAGCAGCTGTGTGCTTAAGTATTAGACTACCAGGGATCCTTAATCAGAAATTACTCAATGACAATGAGATATGGGTTAATGTGGTAGCCTAGTACCTAAGGCACTTCCTGCTAACCAGAAGGCTTGTGGTTCAGATCCACCAGCCACTCCTCAGAAGGAATCTTGGCCAATCTACTTCCGTAGTGGTCCTGCCTCAGAAATCCAAGGAGGCATCGCTATGAGTTGGATCCGACTCGATGGCAGTGTTATTATTATTATTTTTTTAACCTCTCTATGTTCAGCGCCTAAGGCACTTGACTGCTAACCAGAAGTCTGGCAATTCAAACCTACCAGCCACTCCTCAGAAGGAAGGTCGGGCAATCTACTTTCATAGTGATATCGCCCTGGAAACCCAAAGAGGGGGTCGCTATGAGTCAGGGCCGACTCGATGGCACATAACAACAACAACAACAATGTTCAAGATCTCAGATATTCCTCACAGTGGCACCATTAACCATGTACTATGATCAACATAAGAGTGTTGATGATGTAGTGGTTAATGCTTTCAGCTGCTAACCAATAGGCTACTGGTTCAAACAACACATCTTTTCCCTGTGAAAAAAATGAGGCAGTCTGCTTTGGTAAAGATTTATAGCCTTGGAAACCCTGTGGAGCATTTCCACCCCTTCCTTTATGGGTTACTCTGAGTTGGAATTGACTCAATGGCAGTGAATTTTGTTTTGTTTTGCTTTTTGGGAGGTATGATCACCATTTTACAAATGAAGAAACAGATTGGAAACATAGCTTCCCCAAAATCCCACCGCTCAAAGTGAGCTGATATTTCATCCTAAGTTTATATAATTTCAAATTCTCTGTTTGTTTTTGTTTTGTCTTTCTTCTTCAGTGTGGCATAAAGATTGTTGATTTTATTGTTAACTGTCATAGAGCCAACACTGACTCACAGCAATCTTGTACGTACAAAATAGAACTTTGTTCCTTAGGGTTTTCTTGGCTGTGACCTTTTGGAAGGTTGACACCATTCCTTCCCAGGTGCCTCTGGGAGGGTTGGAACCACTGATCTTTTGTCTAGTTGTCAATCATTTAACCATTGGCACCACCCAGGGACTCCATGCAATAGAGATAGTGAAAACATACAAATATTTTGACTTTTTCATCATTTGTTACTTTCAAATAGCAGCAATTTTACATAATGATGACTTTTTAAAAAATAAGTTGTAAAATTTTAATAACCAATTCAAAACCATTTGGATCAAAGTGATAAGGGTTAGTTCAACTTACATTTATCGCACAACTTTTTGGTGCCAGGCAAAATGCTTATGTTGGAGCTAGATACATGATTAGCTAAAAGATTATTTCTTTGTACCAAGCCCCATACTAAGCATTTTATATTTATTACTAATCGAGTCCTTAAAACCAGCCTCTGAGTATAGATATGATTATCATCTCTATTACATAAATAGAGAAAGACAAAGAAATTAAGTGATTTTTTAAAAAGGTCTGTCAGATACTAAATGACAGAGCAAAGAAACAAACCTTGATACTTAGTTCCAGAGCCTAAATGTTTGACTACTACTCATTGTGACCCAATCTTCCTTCTATTTGTTTACTTTCCAATCATGCAGAAATTTGGAGAAGTGAGGATGATAATTGGTAAGTCCATGTTATCTCTGGGGGGAGAGGAAGATATACCGCTGTCATTTACATGTTTAAAAAAAGGTAATTACTTGAGATAAATGCAAGGATCTATGAAGGAGTTGGATTATATGGCCAAGTTGCCTTTTTTCAAATATGAAAGCTTAAAGCTCTATGCTATTATCCTTGAGTATCCTTCCTACCCAGAAACTGCAACAAAAGGAAGGGAACATCAAGTCCATAGCAGCATCAGGCACAATTTTCCCTTGTTAGCAATTCATTTCCTTACTGTAGTCACTATGGACCAGGGCTTTGAACATTTTCCAGATTTTTTTTTTTTTTTTTTAAATTCAGAGACCAAAAGGTGTCATAAGAGGCCTAAGTCAAGTTGCATGAAGGTTATCTTCATGTACTCAAATAATTTACTAAAAACTTACTATACAACTTATTTTAAATTAAATAAGTTAATACATGTTAATTGATTAGAATTTGTTGTTGTTTGGTGCCATTCAGTCAGCTATGACTCATAGTGAGTCTATGTAAACCAAAAACTCACTGCTGTCAAGTTGGATCCAACTCATAGCAACCCCTCCTTGGGATGCTGAGGTGTTATCATTATGGAAGTAGATTGCCTAAGCTTCTTTCCGAGGAATGGCTGGTGGATTTGAACTTCCAGCCTTCTGGGTTGCAATCAAATGCCTTAGGCACTGCACACAAAACACTACCTGGTCATGTGCCATCCTCACAGTCTTTGCTGTTCTTGAGTTCATTGTTGCAGCCAATGTGTCAATCCATCTTGTTGAGGGTCTTCCCCTTTTCTGCTGACCCTCCATTTTACCAAGCATACTATCCTTCTCAAGGAAGTGGTCCCTTCTGACAACATGATCAAAATTGGTGAGATGAAGTCTGGCCATTCTTGCTTTCAAGGAGAGTTCCAGTTGCACTTTTTTCAGGACAGATTTGTTTGTTCTTCTGGCTGTCCATCGTACTTTAACTATGTTTTGCCAACACCATATCCAAAGACATCAACTCTTCTTTGGTCTTCCTTATTCATTGTCCAGTTTTCACATGCACATGAGCTGATTGAATACACTATGGCTTGGTGTAAACACACCATAGTCTTCAGAGTGACATCTTTGATCTTCAACACTTTAAAAGGGTCCTTTGCAGTAGATTTTCACAGTGCAATACAATGTCTGATTTCTTGACTACTGCTTCCATGGGTGTTAATTGTGGATACAAGTAAAATGAAATCTTTGACAACTTCAATCTTTTCTCCATTTATTGTGATGCTGCCTATAGGTCCACTTCCATGGATTTTCATTTTCTTTATGGTGAGGTGTAATCCATACTGTAGTCTTTAATCTTCATCAGTAAGTGCTTGAAATAATCTTCACTTTCAGCAAGCAAGGTTTTGTCATATACATATTGCACGTTGTTAATGAGTCTTGCTCCAATCCTGATGCTGAGTTCTTCTTCATATAGTTCAGCTTCTCTGATTATTTGTTCAGCATACAGATTGAATAACTATGGTGAAAGGATATAACCCTGACAAGTATTCTTTCTGAAAGTAAACCATGCAGCATCCAATTGTTCCGTTTGAACAAAAACCACCTGCTCTAAGTACAGGTTCCTCATGAGCACAATTAAGTATTCTGGAATTTCCATTCTTCACAATGCTATCCATAATAAACATTTTTCTGTTATTCTTTGCTTTCAGTCAAGATCTATCTGACATTAGCAACATTGTTTAACATTCTCTTCTGAATTCAATTTGCAATTCTGGAAGTCCTCTGTTGATATATTTCTGCAACCATTTTTGAATTATCTTCAGCAAAATTTTATTTGCATACAATATTAATGATATTCAACAATTTCCACATTCTGTTACATCAGAAATGATTGAAATTGGGCACAAATATGGATCCTGTCAGTTGTCCAGGTTACTTTCATCTAAATGAAGAACATAGACTGGTAAATGCCTCCAGCTCTGCATCCGTTTGTTGAAAGATCTCAGTGAGTATCCCAGGAATTCCTGGAAACTTGTTTTTCACCAATTCTTTTAGTGCAGCTTAATCATATGCTATCTCCTAAAGTTGTTGAACACTGACCAATTCTTTTGGGTACAGTGACTCTGTGTATTCTTTCCATCTTCTTTTGATGCTTCCTGCATCATTCAATATTTTGTGCATAGAATCCTTCAATATTGCAACTCGAAGCTTCAATTTTTTCTTTAGATCTTTCAGCTTGAGAAATACTGAGGGTATTCTTCCCTGCTGTGTTTCTAACTCCAGGTCTTTGCACATTTCATTATAATAACTTACTTTGTCTTCTTGTGCTACTCTTTGAAATCTTCTGTTCATCTCTTTTATCTGATCATTTCTTCCATTTGTTTTAGCCTACTCCCCACTCAAGAGTAAGTTTCAGAGTCTCTTCTGACATCCATCTTTGCCTTTTCTAATAACATTTTGCTTTCTTCATATATGATTTTCTTGATGCCAATGCACAACTCATCTGATTTTCAGTCATTGGTGGTAAGTGGTCAAATTTATTCTTCAGATGGTCTCCAAATTCAGGTAGGATATTATCAAGGTGATATTTTGGGCCCTCACACAGTTCTGTTAATTATCTTCAGCTGTAACTTTAACTTGGGTATGAGTAGTTGATGGTCTTGTCCACAGTTAGTTTCTGGGCTGGTTGTCACTGAAGATATTGAGCTTCTCTATCTCCCCTTTCCATAGATTTATTCAATTTGATTCTAGTATATCCTATTTGGTGACATCCTCCATATATGTTGTTTAAAAAAGATATTTGCAATAAATGAGTTGTTGCTCTTGCAGAATTCTATCATGTAATATTCAGCATCATTCTATCCTCAAGGCCAGATTCCAACTGGCAATGATACTACTTTGTTTCCAACTTTCACATTCTAATCATCAATATTAATCAATATATCTTGATTGCATGTTTGTTTAATTTCAGACTGCAGAAGTTGGTAAAAATCTTCAAATTCCTCATCTTTGCTTTGGTGGTTGGTGCATAAATTTGAATTGTAGTCATACTAACTGGTCTTCCTTGTAGGTGTATGGTTATTATCCTATCACTGACAGCATTCTACTTCAGGACAGATCTTGAAACATCATTTGTGATGATGAATGCCCCACCATTCCTCTTGAAATTGTCATTCCTGGCAGAGTAGATCATATAGTTGTCTGATTCCAAATGGCACTAACTGGTCCATTTCGGCTCACTAATGCCTAAGATGTCAATGTGTTCCATTTCATTTTTGACAACTTTCAATTTTCCTAGATTCATACTTTGTAAATTCCATGTTCCATTTATTAATGGATATTTGAAGCTGTTTCTCCTCGATTGGAGTTATGCCACATCAGCAAATGGAGGTCCTGAAAGCTTTACTTTAACCATATCATTAAGGTTGGTTCTACTCTGATGAGGCAATTCTTTCCCAATCATATTTTGAGTGCCTTCCAATCTAAGTAACTCATCTTCCTGCACTATATTGGACAATGTTTCCAGGTTATTCATAAAGTTGCCTAATAATGTATCAGACAGTGTTTCTCTGCTATTCATAAGGTTTTTTCTGGCCAATTCTTTGAGAAGAGGATGGCTTTTCCTTCTTCCTAGTCTGTCTTATTCTGTAAGCTGTGTTGATGTGTCCATGTGCAACCCTGCTGAATTTGAAACAGCAGTGGCACAGACTCATGCCTCACAGCAACACACTAGCCACCACAGTACAACAAACTGACAGACAAGTTCGTCTCCCTTAGCTGTTCAAAATCTCTCTGCCCTCCCCTTATGTGATTCTTACCTGGATCTTGCAGTTTTTGTCGTCCCTGGCGTTCCCTCCCTTTCCTGCGCCAGGGGTGGGTCCTGTCTCCCTGGTCTTTTCTATAGGTGTGTGGATATTTTCCCATAACTAACAGCATTCTATTTCAGAATAGATCTTGAAATATTACTTTTGACAGTGAATGTGATGCCACTCCTTTTCAATTTGTCATTCCAGGCACAGTAGACCACATGACTGTCTGATTCAAAATGGCTATTACCAGTCCACTTCAGCTCAGTAATGCTTAGGACATTGATCTTTATGCATTCCATTTCATTTTTGACCTTTTCTAAATTTTCTGGATTCATACATTGTACATTACATGTTCTAATTATTAATGGTGTTTGCAACTGTTTCTTCCAATTTTGAGTTATGCTGCATCAGTAAATGGAAATTTTGAAAGCTTTACTCCATCTATGTCATTAAGGTCAACTAGTTTGAGGAGGCAGCTCTTCCCCAGTCATATTTTGAGTGTTTTCCAACTTGAGGGTCTCATCTATCACTGTATCAGTGTCTCAGGGTTATTGATAAAGTTTTCCAATAATATATCAGACAATCTTTTGCTGATATTCATAAAGTTTTCACCAGCTAACATTTTCCAGAATTGGAAGGCACCCTCCTTGTTCCCAGTCTATCTTAGTCTGGAAGCTCCATGGAAACCTGCCCACCATGGGTGACACTGCTTATGTTTGAAATACCAATGGCATAATCTTCAGCCTCACAGCAACATGGAAGCTACTACAGTATGACAAATTGACAGACAAATGAAGGTATTGATTAGAATAGAGTTGAAAACCAATATTATTATTATTGATATTATCATATAATGGATTCATATTACCTGTAAATTTTATAATTAATGTGACTAATCAAAATATATTGATCTTTGAATTTTAGTTTTTGTTTTGTTTTCTTGTTGGTGTCTCACCAAGAAGAGGACTCAAAATTAAGTACTGACTACCAAGAGTTGAAATTGAACTTCTCAGCAGGTATCTATAATCCTGCAAAATATTGTTTTACATTTTCCCTTCAGCATGTAGAACAGTAACAGAGTGTATAATTCTTCTCTAAAGAGAGTTTGTAAAATAAGATTGGAGTTTTAGGAGTGACACTGACATAATTTTTTGTGATGCCACTGAGTATTGTCACATACTATTCAAAGGACTTAACTTGAACCATATCCATCAAGGAAAGACTTTCCTTACAAATAATATCCAAACCTTGTTTATGAATCTCCACTTGGTAACATTCAAACCTGTTAGAATTCATCCATTGTACCTCCTATCTATGAGACATTTTTTGAATCCAAATTTCCCAGAGAGAAAATTAACTTCCACTTTTCTCAGAGATTACAGACAATGTTTCCTTATAAAACATCCTACTACCATCCTTTCTCTTAATCTTAAATACAATAATTTTTTTATGCTGTGAAGATATAAACCATAGTTAATCTATACAAAGGCACTCTCCTCTCTTTCAGTATACATTTGCTGCTCTCTCTCTATATAAATTTCTCCATCTTTAAATGTAGACCTGCAGAAGATTATATCAGGTTTTGTTGTCATAAGAATTGTGGAGTCTTAGAAAGAATGAATTCTAGGGCAGAGGAAGAGAGAAAGAGTAAGATAAATGCTATATCCAAGGAAAGCATGGGGCCATTCACTCGTTGGTCTATCACAATGGATATCAAGAATCATCAACTAAGAGCTTGCACAAAATCTTTATTCCCAGACTACATTCATAATACTGAATTTCCATTTGATCTGGCATAGGAATATGAATATTTAATTGGTCCAATGGTGGACTGTAATATACCTTTGAGAAAACTGGTCTAGCCACCAATCATCTATCACTTTTTAGTACTATGGCAGCATACCATGTTTCTGTGATTCTGGAAGCTATGACACTGATATTTCAAAGAAAAACTTGTGACCCATACTTGACAGGTTTCAGTGGAATTTTCAGACCAAGATAGAATGGGGAAGAGGACCTGGCAATCTACTTCCAAAAACAAAAAACAAACAAACAAACAAACAAAAAAGTCAGTGAAAATCTTACAAATAGCAGTGAAACATTATCTAACATAGGGCCAGAAGATGAGCTCCTCAGGTTGGAAGGCAGTCAAATAAGAACTGCTTCCTCAAGGTATTATCAACCTTAATGACATAGATGGAGTAAAGCTTTCAGTACCTTTACTGATTGATGTGGCATGACTCAAATTGAGAAAGAACAGATGCAAACATCCATTAATAATCAGAACATGGGATGCAAGAAGTATGAATTTAGGAAAATTGGAAGTCCTCAAAAATGAAATGGAACTCATGAAGTTCTATATCCTAGCATTAGAGTGTTAAAATGGATTGGTATTGGCCCTATTAAATCAGAAACAATTGAAGAGGAATATTGTCACATTTGTCATCAAAAAGAACATTTCAAAATATATGCTGAAGTTCAATGCTGTCAGTGATTGGATAATATTTATTCAACTACAA
>NW_006922218.1:1289570-1290137 GCF_000298275.1 Orycteropus afer afer | reverse complement strand
AATTCAGTGTCATCAATCAGGACAAGGCCAGGGGCCAACTCTAGTACAAACCATCAACAATTCATATGAAAATTCAAGGTTAAGTAGAAAAAAACAATAAAGTCCATAATATCAAAAGTATAACTTGAATATATCCCACATGAATTTAATGACAATGTAAAAAATAGATTTGACACATTGAACACTAATGCCTAAAGACCAGACTAGATGCAGGATGATATTATTGATTCAATTCTGACTCATAGCAACTCCCATTGGGTTTCTAAGCCTATTAATCTTTACAGTAGATTGCCTCATCTTCCTCCTGCACAGCAGCTGGTGGGTTTGAATCACCAACCTTTTGGTTAGCAGCCACATGCCTTACCCACTACACCAACAGGATGATATAAAGGATATCATATATGAAGAAAGCAAAATGTCATTAAAAAGTAAGAAAGAAGGGGAAAAAATATGTCAGAAGATACTCTGAAACTTGCTTTTGAATGTTTGGTGGCTGCAGTGTAGTAAATTACTTAGTGTGGCTTTTCTACCCATAAGTCATTGTAAACTCAGTGGTGGAATGAGCAA
>NW_006922218.1:1274429-1289090 GCF_000298275.1 Orycteropus afer afer | reverse complement strand
GTTGGTGAAAGGGCTGGAGAGAGGCAGCATGTCTGGCCTTGCAGTAATAGGCCTTGGGTTACTGCTGGTAATCCTGTCTTCCTCTTGTGGGATTAGAGGAGGTCAGAACATGTGGCCTCCTTGCCGTTTTTAAAGTGGCTAAACTAAATGGAAAAAATGATGAAGTAAAAGAGGTGAACAGAAGATTTCAAAGGGCAGCTCAAGAGGATAAAGCAAAGTATTATAATGAAATGTGAAAAGAGATGGAGTTAGAAAACCAAGTGAACAATAATCTGGGCATTTTCAAGCTGAAAGAACAGAAAGATGACAAAATTAAGGCCTCATGGTACATTCTTTAAGGATTCTTTGTGTAAACTATTAAAAAACACAGGGAACATCTAAAAATACAGAAGGAGTAAGCAGGGTAACTGTACCAAAAGGAATCAGTCAATGTTCAAACATTGATCTACTTTCAACAACTTTGGAATGTAGCATATCATGAAGAACAAATGGTACTGAAGGAAGAAGACCAAGCTGCACTGAAGCACTGGCAAAAAACAAGTCTCCAAGAATAGATGCAATACCAATAAATGGATGTAACATTGGATGCAGTCAGTCATCTATGCTGAGACATTTTGAAGGCCATCTGACAGGAAGAGATCCATATTTGTGCCCATTACAAAGAAAGGTGATCCAACAGAATGTGGAAATAATAGAACAATAACATTTCCATCTGTTGTTGTTAGATGTCATCAAGTCAGCTCTGACTAATAGTGACCCTATGCACAACACAACTAAACACTGCCTGGTCATGCACCAGCCTCACAATCTTTGCTATACCTGAGCCCACCATTGCAGCCACTGTGTCAATCCATCTCATTGAGTACCCTCTCCCTTTTCTCTGACTCTCCCCTTTACCAAGAATGATATCCTTCTCCAGGGAATGGTTCCTTCTGACAACGTGACCAAAGTAGGGGAGATGAAGTCTGGTCATTCTCTTTTCCAAGGAACATTCCAGCTGCATTTCTCCAAGGACAGATTTGTTGGTTCTTCTGGCAATCCATGGTACTTTCAGTAATTTTTGCCAGCACCACAACTCAAAAACATCAACTCTTCTTTTGTCTCCTTTATTCATTATCCAGCTATCACATGCATATGAGCTGATTGAAAATGCCATGGGTTAGGCACAGCTTAGGCTTCAAAGAGACATCTTTGCTCTTCAGTACATGAAAGAGGTCTTTTGCAGCAGATTTGCCCAGTGAAATAAGTCATCTTATTTCTTAACTTATTCCATTGGTGTTGATTGTGGAACTAAGTAATATGAAATCTTAAACAACTTCAATTGTTTCTCCATTTATTGTGATGTTGCTTACTGTTCCAGTTGTGAAGATTTTTGTTTTCTTTATGTTGAATTGCAATCCAAGAAGAAAGTAAAATGTCATTAAAAAAACAGTAAAGGAAGAAAAGATGACAATGGATGTCAGGAAAGGTTCTGAAACTTTCTTTTGAACAGAGACTAGCTAAAGCAAATGGAAGAAATGACCAGATACAACAGCTGAACAGACAATTTCAAAGAGCAGTTCAAGAAGACTAAGTAAATTATTATAATGAAATGTGCAAAGACCAGGAGTTAGAAAACCAAAAGAGAAGGATATGCTTGGCATTTTTCAAGGTGAAAGCACTGAATATTGAGTGGCAATATTGAAAGATTCTATGGGCAAACTATGGAATGATGCAGGAAGCATCAAAAGAAGATGGAAGGAATACACAGAATTACTTTAAAAAAAAAAGAATTGTTCACTGTTCACATATTTCAGGAGATGGCATGTGATCAAGAACCAATGGTACTGAAGGTGGAAGCAGAAGCTGCATTGAAGGAATTGGTGAAAAACAAGGCTCCAGGAATTGATGGAATCCCCATTGACATGTTTCAACAAATGGATGCCGTGCTGGAAGCACTTACTCATCTATGCCATGGAATTTGGAAGAGAGCTACCTGGCCAATTGACTGAAAGAGATACATATTTGTATCCATTACAAAGAAAGATGATCCAACAGAATGTAGAAATTATTGAACAGTAACATTAATATCACACAAAAGTAAAATCTTGCTGAAGATTATTTAAAAATGGTTGCAGCAGTATATTGATAGGGAGCTTACAAAAAATGCAAGCTGGATTCGGAAGAGGATATGGAACAAGAGATATGAATGCTGATGTCTTGGTTGAAAGCAAAGTATACCAGAGAGATGTTTACTTTTGTTTCATTGACTACACAAAAGCCTTCAATTGTGTGGATCATAACAAATCATGGATAACTTTGAGAAGAATGGGAATTCCAGAATACTTAATTGTGCTCATGTGTAACCTGTACATAGACCAAGAGGGAGTTGTTTGAACATAACAAAGGGATAGTGCATGGTTTAAAATCAGGAATGGAGTATGTCAGCGCTGTATCCTTTCCACATACTTATTCAATCTGTATGATGAGAAAAGAATCCCAGAAGGTTAATTATTAAGAAGAATGTGGCATCAGGATTGGAGGAAAATTCTAACAGCCTGGGACATGACGATGACAAAATCTTGCTTGCTAAAAGTGTGGATCATGAATACTATGCACAAGTAAAACTTTGCTTAAGATAATTCAAAAAAATAATTGCAGCTGATCATCAATAGGAAACTGACAGTAATTCAAGCTAAATTTAGAAGAGGACATGAAACGTGGGATATCATTGCTGATGTCAAATGAATATTGAATGAAATCATAGAATACCAGAAGAATGCTTATATGTGTTTTTAGCTGTGCAAATGCACTCAATTGTGTATATTGTAAGAAATTATAGATGATATTGAGAAGAATGGAAATTATAGACTAATTGTACTCATGTGTAACCTGTGCACAGACCAAGAAGGAGTTGTCTAAACAAAACAAAAGGATACTTCATGGTTTAAAATCAGGAAAGGTATGTGTCAGGGTTGTATCATTTCACCATACTTATTCAATCTGCCTGTTGAGCAAATTATCTGAGAAACTGGACTATATGAAGAAGAATAAGACATCAGGATTGGAGCAAGACTAATTACCAATCTGTGAAATGCAAACGACACAATATTTCCTGCTGAATATGAGCAGGGCTTGAAGAACTTACTGATGAAGCTCAAAGTCTATAGCCTTCAAAAGGATCTGTATCTCAAAGAAAAAAAAAAAAAATTCTCACAACCAGACTGTTTTGGTTCTCTAGTGCTGCTATCACAGGCATACCACAAATGTATGACTTTAATAAACAAAGATTTATTCTCTTACAGTTTGTTGTTGTTGTTGTTTGCCATCAAGTCAGACCCGACTCATAACGACCCCTCCTTGGGTTTCCGAGGCAGTATCACTACGGAAGTAGATTGCCCAACCTTCCTTCCAAGGAGTGCCTGGTGGGTTTGAACTGCCAGCCTTCTGGTTAGCAGTCAAATGCCTTAGGCACTATGCTACCAGAGCTCCCTTACAGTTTAGGAGACTAGAAATCCACGTTCAAAGTGCCAGATCAGGGACTTGGTGAAGTCTCCTTTACTTGGGTTTTAGCTCTGCCTCTTGCTCCTGGCCCACTGAAGCTGAAGGCATCTCTAACTCAGGCAACTGCTGTCTGCTGAAGCTGACAAATCCATGGTAGACAAGTAAAATGGCACAGTCCCAAGATTATCAAGCATCACAGCAGGCCACTAGTTCAAGTCCAGGGCAGTGCCAAGATTGGAAGGTAACATGGTAGGCTGCTGAATGAAGATTTGGTTAAATGCAGGATCCAAGTGTGCCAGAAAGCTAGAAATCTTTCTCAAAGGGTTTCTTATATCCTGGAAGCAGACCTTAAGGCAGCTACTCAGCTATTCACAGCAGATTCCACCATATAGTTGATTACCATTCTCATTATGGGAAATCACTATATCCATCTGCCCAGCCACTCAAAACCGTGGTTCAGCCAAGTTGATACACAACTTTTACTACCACAATTCCACCCGTTGTCAACTTGCCACTTATTGCATGGCCTGAGTCTCCTAGTCCATCTATGTGGAGACCTCACCTCCTTGGCCTGGCAAACCCTTTCCTCTGCTCCTTGGGCACGACAGCCCTGCAGCCTCACTTTTGGGTAGTGGATCTTGTCTCCTCCCACTGGCCCTCATGTATAGTAGCCCCACTCTCCAGAACCAAGTAAGTGAACATCTGACTCTTTGAGACCTAGGAGGCTGTGGTAGTTCCAATCCCAGAGGCTGGAGTCCTACCCTTTGAAGCTGAGACTTCACCTCTCTTTGGTCTCTCATCTTCTGTCAGTTGATGCCCAAAGGTGACCCACTCCAGCAGGAACCTTCCTACCCAAAGGGAATCGTCTTTCTGTTCCTTGGGCCAGTAGACCTGTTCCTCCTTCTCATTGAAGTCTGTTTTACTAATTAGTGCTCAAAGGCAACCCACACCACCAGGAAGCCACCTGCCCAAAGGCAATCAGCTTCCTCCTCTGTGTGTTGGTAAGCTTGTTGCTCTGTCTCATGCTAGCCTCTCAGGTCTACTGCCACCATCTCTCTGCTGGTCTCTCTGCCATGGTCTCAGCACAGGGCAGATCAAGGACTCACTCCACTTCTGTTTCCACATTTTAGTTATGTTAGAGCAGCACCCTACTCTCTTGGTACCATATTCTATTTTGGTTATCTAGTGCCACTCTAATAGAAAATACCACATATGGATGGATTTAGCAAACAAGGATTTATTCTCTTAGAGTTAAAAAAAAAAAAAAAAAAAACTCACCTCTGCCGAGACAGATCTGACTCATAGCGACCTCTCCTTGGATTTCTGAGGCAGTATCACTACGGTAGTAGATTGCCCATCCTTCCTTGTGAAGAGTGGCTGGTGGCTTTGAACTGCCAGCCTTCTGGTTAGCAGTCAAATACCTTAGGCACTATACCACCAGAGCTCCCTCTTAGAGTTTAGGAATCTAGAAGCCTGAGTTCAAAGAGCCAGATGTAGGTAAAAACCCCTCGACTTTGGGGTCTAGATCTGCCTCTTCCTCTTGGCCCTCTGAAGCTGAGGGCATCTCTTCATTCAGGCAACTGTTGATGGCTGAGGCTGACAAACCCAAGGTTAACAAATAAAGTGGCACAATCTCAAGACTATCAAGCAGGACACTAATTCAAGTCCAGAAACAGACCTAAGATTGGAAGGCAACACAAGAAGCTGCTGAATGAAGATTTGGCTAAATGCAGGATCCAAGCATGTCAAAAAGCTAGAGACCTCTCTCAAAGTTTTGCTTATATACTGGAAGCAAGCCACATCCCTAAGGCAGCTATAGCTGCTCACAGCAGATTCTAACACTGAGTTAATTACCAGCTTCATCATGGGGAAAAACTACATCCATCTGCCCAGCTACTCAAAACTATGGCCCAGCCAAGTTGACATACAACTTTAATTAACTACCACATAGACCAATAAGAAACACCATGATAAATGAAGAGAAGATTGATGTTATCAAGAATTTCATTATACAAGCAACACTCATGGAAGCATCAGTCCAGAAATCGAAGGATATGTGACATTGGGCAAATCTGCTGCTAAAAACTTTTTTAAAGTGTTAAACAGCAACAGTATCACTTTGAGGACTAAGATGTGCCTGATTCAAGCCATGGTATTTTCATTCACCTCATACGCATGTGAAAGCTAGACAATGAATAAGGAAGACCACAGAAGAATTCATGAATTTGAATGATGGTGCTGGTGAAGAATATTGAATACTCTATGGACATGGATTTCCAGAAGAATGAAGAAATTTGTCTTGGAACAAGTACAGTCAGAATCCTCCTTCGAAGGGAGGATGGCAAAACTTAGTCTCACGTACTTAGGACATGTTATTAGGAGGGACTTGTCCCTGGACAAGGACATCATGCTTAATAAAGTAGAGTGTCAGAAAAAATAGGAAAGCCCTAAATGAGATGAACTGATACAGTGTCTGCAACAATTGGGTCAAGGCTAGCAATAATTGTGAGGGTGGCCCTCAAGACCATGCAGTGTTTCATTTTGTTGTACATAAGGTCACAAGGCCATTACAGGACCTTAGATTTTCAGAGTCTACTCCTAAGTTGGTGGAGTTTTGGTATATTTTATCCAAGAAGTAAAGAGTACAAATATTCACTGCATTTCTCTTTCATTACCCCTATGAATTTTTATATATTCCTATTTCTAAGCACTTTGTTGTTAGCTGCTGTCAAATCAGCCCCTAACACCTGGTGACCCCATTCACAATGAAACAAAATGTTGCCTAGGCTTGACCATTTTCATGATCAACTGTGGACTGGATCCTGGTGATCAATGTGGTTTTCACTGGCTGATTTTTAAAAGTAGATTGACATTCCTTTCTTCCTAATCCACAATAATTTAGAAAAACTGTTGAATCCTATTCCACACCATAGTAACATGCAAGCCTCCATTCACTGATGGGTGGTGGTGTGCCTCATGTGCATTGGCTCTTAATCAAACCTGGGTCTCTCCTATGAAGACAAGATTTCTATCACTCAACTAATAAAGTCTTATAGCTACTTTAGGGATTAAGTTCTTTGTTATCAAGCATTCTAAATTTAAGAAGCTTTGTTGGAACTGTGCCTAAGGCATTTGACTGCTAACCAGAAGGTTGGTGGTTCAAACACAGCAGTCACTCCATGGAAGGAACATGCAGCAATCTACTTCCATAAGAATCTACCACCTCAGAAACCCAATAGGGGTCCTATAAGTCAGAATCAACTCGATGGGAGTGAGTTTGATTTTTTTTTTTTTTTTTTTTGATTCTACTTTTGTTCATTTTCATTTACATTCTTGTTCTTCCATATTTAATAAGTCTCATTGTTTTGACCTGAATGTCAAAACATTCTTAGTAGCTCTTAGCAGCATTACCATTTTATGGTACCAACTCTTCTGCAAAGTCACACACGGAATTGTGACAATCTTTCCGTATTCTTCCAAGCATGCTGTAGAAACTTTCTATGAAGCCTATCTTGGCCTTAGTTAATTGTGGCCTGACACTTTTCAATGACTGATATTTTATTATAAGACAGATGCAGTCAGTGAAAATGGATGAAAACTAATGTGGGCCAACTCTAAGGTCCAGCTATGTATGTCGTATTATTTGGTGGTTGATGATCCTCATTTCCACCAATCTGGGAGGACAGTGTGCATTATGGGTGAATACATAAGATAGAGAAGCAGAAATTTTATTCTCCAAGGAGGCACATTTGCCCTTTTCACCCGAGACAATAGGGCTTTTAGCGTCTTGGCATCCACTCACTCAATAGAGATGACATTTCCTTTGTCATCTGGCTAATGGATGTACAATAACCTTATGGACTTCAGAAAGGATGTCTCTAAAGGCACTCCAAGCTTGCCACTATTTCTAGTACTTTTAGAAGATGACATGACTGATGAATCAGACTGAAATGGAGCCATAGGCACTGTCAGTTACAAATATGCAGTGCATAGACTGCTGCTAGCTCGTATGTCAGAAGTGCAATGCACTCCTCTCCTTTAGACCATAACTTAAAGTTAATTTCACAATTTTCCTTTGTTCAACAAAATATGGTGTTACCATAAAATTATAATTCAGAATTACCATAGAGGTTTAATTTTCAGAGTGCCTAGGATATAGATTAGTAGCATTCAGTAAATATATGGGACATATTTAACTGTATGTATAAGTTTCAGAGAGCCTTGGGATCCTCAAAACCAACCTAGATATTTTGATTTGTATAAATAAAGATAGAGTATTTATTTAGACTGAGGTATGATATGATAATCCATATGTATCTGTACTAATGTAATGAATTTGGATTCAAGTGGTATTAAAATGGTAGCTATGACATCATATTCCAGTTTAAGACATAATATCCAGAAAATAGTGGCACAACATATATAAATTATTACTGCTGCAACTGGCATATATTATGCTCTCAAGTAACTTCAAGTGACTAAAGAAAAGCAAACAAAATACAGAGAAAAATAACTAGAGATAAATGCAAATTGTGAAATTGATAAATGATCAATACTGGGGAAGAAATTTAATTTTGTATTCAGAAATTAGAAAAAAAATGATTATATATATGAATATATCTTAAGTTGCAGTACCAAAAATTCTTCAGTATTTAGCGAAATGAGTAAAGAGTGATAGTCTGGTACAATCTGTGGAAATAATATAAATTCTGAATTATGTTCATACTTTTAAAATTTATAATTCTGATAATAATGATTAATTACGCCTTTGAATTATAGAGTTGATGAAGAATATTGAATATGCCATGGACTACATGAAGAAAGAACAGATCTGTCTTGGAAGAAGTGTAGCCAGAATGCTCCTTAGCAGCAAGGATGGCAAGACTTCACCTCATGTATGTTTGGACGTGCTATCAGGAGAGACCAGCCCCTGGAGAAGGACATTATACTTGGTAAAGTGTAGAGGCAGCAAAAGAAAGATCTTCAGTAGATGGATTGCCCAGCAGCTGCAAAAACGGGCTCAATATAGCAAGGATTATGAGGAAGGCACAAGACAAGGCAGTGTTTTGTTCTGTTGAGCACAGGGTCACTATATTTTAGAAGTGATTTGATGACATACAAAAGCACCAACAAAGAAAGTATGTAAAGTAAAAGGAAGCTTATACCAATATATACATGAATTTTTTATATAAATGTAGCATTTTAAAAAGGTTAAATATTTCTTTTCAGGGTTAGGATAGAGAAACTTAATGTAATGATTAAAAGGAAGCAAATGCATGAAGGAAAAATAACTACTTGAAACAGGAAATGATGTTTCTTTAAAACAAAAAAAAAAGAGATAAAAATAAAAACATAAACATTGGGATGCTTATACCTATTTAAGTATCAGTAACTAAACATTTAGACAGGAAAAAAAGCAAGAAAAAAGTTTTTTGATTTGAGTGCTCTTTTGGTTCTCTAGTGCTGCTGTAACAGACATACCACCAAAGTATGGCTTTAACAAACAGGTATTTATTCTCTTACAGTTTAGGAGACTGACATACCAAAGCTGGAGACTTCTCCTAACTTAGGCAGCTGTTAGCTGCTGAGGCTGACAATCCGTAGGTCGACAAGTAAAATGGCACAGTCCCAAGATTATCAATCAACACAGCAGGCCACTAGTTCAAGTCCAGAAACAATCCCATGATTGGCAGACAACATGGAAGACTGCTGAGTGAAGACACTATATGCAGGCTCCAATCCTGCCAACAAGCTTAGAGACTTTTCTCAAAGCTGCTTCTTATATGCTGGAAGCAGACCCCATGCCTAAGGCAGCTACTCAGCTGCTTACAGCAGATTTCACCATCGATCGAGTTCATTACCAGTCTCATCATGGAGAATAACAACATCCAGCTGCTCAGCCACTCAAAACCAGGCCCAGCCAACTTGACACATAACCTTAACTACCACAGGCACTGATTATTTTTCTTTCCGATTTTTTTGCATGTGTTTCATGATAATAAAATAGAGAAAGTAAACTAATTTGCTACTATTGTCTACATACCCTTGATATGTCACTTAACTTTTCTGGATTTCAATTCACGCATTTTAAATCAAAGATAATAAATTTGTATTAAGGATCATGTGAACTCATATGAGTATTTTCCCTTGCCTTCTGCCCACATCCTGGATTATCAACACAAAATATTTTCCATACATCTACTTACAGACTTAGCTTTCTCACTCATCTGAATGTGAAGGGGATGGTCTCAATAATCTCCAAAATGTCTGTTTGCTTCCACTCAAAAATTCTATTACATCGTTTTTGTCATGGTTATCAGGTGCCATCAAGTCAGTTCCAACTCACAGCAACCCCATGCACAAAGGAGAAAAATACTGACCATTCCCAATTGCCGCATTTGAGTCCATTGCTACAGCCACTGTATGAATTAATCTCTTTGAGGGTATCCCATGGTGTATTCAATATTCTTCACCAAAACTATAAATCAAATGTATAAATTATACTTTTTTCTTCCTTATTTACTATCTATTTTAATAAGCATATGAGGCAACTGAAAATGCCATGGCTTAGTTTGGGCACATCTGAAGTCCTCCAGGTGACTTCTTTGCTTTTTAACACGTCAAAGAGAACTTTTGCAGTACATTTGACCAAAGCAATATGTCCTTTGATTTGTTGACTGTGGTTTCCATGGGTGTTGACTGTTGTTGTTGTGTGCCATCAAGTTGGACCTGACTCATAGTGACCCCTCCTTGGGTTTCCGAGGCAGTATCACTATGGAAGTAGATTGCCCAACTTTCTTTCCGAGGAGTTGCTTGATGAAAGAGAACAGAACTTGAAGCACTTGGAATCTTGAAAATAAAACACTATAGTCTTCAGTAGGGATTAAATATAAACATAAAACCATAAACAAGCAAGGTTGTGTCATCTGTCCATCATAGGCTATTAATGATTCTTCCTCAAATCCTGATGCCACACTCTTCTTCATATAGTCCAATTTCTTAGATTATTTGCTCAGCAGATTGAATAAGTATGGTGAAGGTATATACCGCTGACACACACCTTTCCTAATATTTAACCAATCTGTTCCCCTTGTTCCATTTTAACAAATTCCTCTTGTTCTATGTACAAGTTTTGCATGGACTCAAACAAGTGTTCTGAAATTTCCATTCTTTGTAATGCTATCCTTATTTTGTTAGGATCCACACAGTCAAATGGTATTGCATAGTCTATGAAATGTAGGTTTTTCTGCACTAACACATTTATCTAGTATTCTCTGCTTTCAGGAGATATCCTTATGGTCTCAGCAATGATATTTCTTGTTCAAGTCCACAAGTGAATCTGGCTTGAATTCCTGAATGTTCCCTTTCTATGTATTTCAGCAAGAAGTTTTGAATTATTTTTCAGCATCATATTACTTTTATGTGATGTTAATATTATTGTTTGATAATTTCCATATTCTGTTGGATCACCTTCCTTTGAAATAGGCACAAATATGGATCCCTTCTAGGCTGTTGGCTAAGTAGCTGTCTTCTAAATTTCTTGGCATAGATGAGTGAACACTTTTAGCATTGCATCCATTTGTTGAATCTTTTCTATCAGTATTCTGCCAACTTCCTGGAGCCTTATTTTACACCAATACCTTCAGTGTAGCTTGGACTTCTCCCTTCACTACCACTGGTTCTGGATAATATGCTAACTTTTGAAATTGTTGGATATCAATCAATTCTTTTGGGTAGAGTGACTTTTTGTATTCCTAACATCTTCTGATGTTTCCTGTGTCATTCAAGTTTTTGGCCATAGAATCCTTCAACATTGAAATTTGAGGTGTGAATTTCTTCTTCAGATCTTTTAGCTTAAGAAATGACAAGTGTATTTTTTCCTTTTGATTTTCTAACTCCACATTTATGTAGATTAAATTCTAATACTTTTCATTGTCTTCTTGACAATGAAATTCTAGAAATGTATATTTTAGCTTTTTAATTCATCATTCTTCCTTTCACATTAGATACTCTACCTTCAACAGCAAGTTTCAGAGTCTCCTTTTAGATCCATTGTGATCTTTCCTTTATTTCCTGATTATTTAATGACCTATTACTTTCCTGCATGTATGAATATTTGCCCACAACTCATCTGCTCTTTCATTATTTGTATTTGAAGTGTCCAATCTTTTCTTGATATAGCTTTTAAATTCAAGTGGAATACAGTCAAGGTCATACTCTGGCTCTCCTGGGCTTTTAAATATCTTCAGCTTCAGCTTGAAATACCATATGAGCATTTGATGGTTTGGTCTGAAGTTGGCCCCTTGCCTTATTTTGACAGATGATATTGAGCTTTTCCATCACCTCTTCTATAGATGAAGTTGATTTGATTCATACATATCTCATGCAATGAGGTTCACGTGTATAACAACCATTTATGTTGTTTAAAAAGGTATCTGCAATGAATAAGTCATTGGTCTTACAAAATTCTCTCATGTGATCTCCAGCATCATTTCTATCATCAAGGCCATAGCTTTCAATTGCTGATCATTTTTGTTCCAACTTTTGCATTCCAATTACCAGTAATTATCAGTGCATCCTGATTGCATGTTTAATCAATTTCAGATTGCTGAGATTGATAAACATCTTCAATTTCTTCATCTTTGCCATTTCAATAATAGTTTTTAAATGATCTTCCTTGTATGCATATGGATATCATCCTATCACTGACAACACTGTATTTCAAGGTAGATCTTTAAATACTTTTTTTGATGATGGCTGTGACACTATTCCTCTTTAGTTGGTCATTCCTGGAGTAGCCGACCATATGATTGCCTGATTAAATATGGCCAATACTAGTCTACTTCAACTCACTAATGTCTATGATAGGCACATCTATGCATTCCATTTCATTTCTAGTGACATCCAGCTTTTCTTGAATCATACTTCATACATTACACATTTTTATTATTAATGACGTATTTGCAGCTATTTCTTGTCATTTTAAGTTGTGCTACATCAGCAGCTGAAGGTCCTGAGGGCTTTCCTCCATCCACATCATTAAGATCAACTCTACTTTGAGGAGACAGCTATTTCCCAGTCATATTTTGAGTGCTTTCCAATTTGAAGGGCTCATCTTCAGGCACAATATCAAACATTGTTCCACTACCATCCGTAAGCTTTTCACTGGCCAGTTTTTTCTGAAGTAGATCACCAGGGCTTTCTTCTAAGTCTGTTTTAGTCTGGAATCATGTCATGGAATGACCATGCTGGTACATGAAATACCAGCTTCATAGCTTCCAGCATTACATCAACATGTGCACAACCACAGTACGACAGACTGACAGAGGGTTAATGGCTATTGTGTCCTGTATAATATTTAAAATGTAAGGTCTTTAAGAATGGGGCATTCATATTTTTTGCAAGGTAAATTCTATATATAAAAAATTCTTGATAATCTTTTCCCAAAGGAGTATACGATTTTCTTCACAGAAATGTCTGAAATAAAATTAAATGAAAAGACAACACTGTTAAGTTATTATTCATAAGGACCACCTTTTCAGAATAACATTAAGAAAATTAAATTTTACAAAAAGAAAAAATGCAGCATTATAATGGAAAAGATTAATTTAATCCAAGAACTAATTTATTTATTCATATAAGCAATTTCTGTAAGTCAAGCATCATGATAATGAAATAATCAAAGATTTTCCTCAATTCCAATGCCATGGTTTATTTTTAGAGATTTTTGAGCATAGTGGATACGGAATTCGGCTGCTAACCAGAAGATCAGCAGTTCAAACCCATCAGCTGCTCCACAGAAGGAAAATGAGGCAGTCTTTTTCTATAAAGATTTACAGCCTCAGAAAACCAAAGGGGGTTGTTAAAAGTCAGAATCAACTCTATAGCAGTGAGTTGGGTCTTTTTTGTTTGATATTTCTGGATTCCTAATGTTCCCCCAGGCCCTTTCTCTATTTTTTTCAAAGATACATTCTTTCATCCATTTACCATCAGAAAACAGCCAGTTTAATGGTTCAAGAGGAAATCTCTGCTAGGGAAATTCTCTCCATCTTGCCTACTGTCTTGGCTGATAACTTTTTAGAAAATGCAAATGTGAGAATACTCACATCTGTAAACTAATTACATTTATCATTATATCATTTTGATGAATAGAGTATTAATGTCATGTTTTTCTTCACTTCATGTTTTCTATACAAGTTTGGGGACTATCCATTTTGATTATTTTTCTCAAATCTTCTCACTGCCTTCAGTCTAAGAAGACTATAGACTCCATCACTTCCTGAATTGAAATATGACATAAGGTTCTCTTGGCCTATTTCCACAGATTATATATCACATATATAATTATTATGGCATTATTGGTAAACACTGCAAAGATGATCAGTACCACTGAAATTTAATACATATTTTATTGAATCCTTTGGAGGACATATATCCATAACACTTTGCTCATTCACACAAAAAGTATAATATTGCCATTGTAACTTAACTGAGGTTTATTTTAAAGAATTATGTGTCTCATTTCTTTCCACATTTTGGAAACAACAAGCATCACAGAACATCCATTATTACATTGTGTACCTGTAATAAGTGTAGAATTGGCAAATGTATTCTTTATAATTTTACAATTTTTTTTAAATGTGAAGAATAAGAAGATATCTCCTCAAATGGCTTCTCACAAGAGTTGAACTAATTACACAACATTTTCACTTTACCCTCAAACCACATAGAACATTAGCAGTCACCTAACTGCCATTCTGAAGAATAGAAAATTACACTATAAGTATTGCTTTGTGGTATTTGTTACATAAGGAACATTTTAAAAGTATTGAGTCAACAAGTTATTCTAATAGACCTATGATACATGCTACATTACCTCATGTATAGATTTTATTTCCCTTGTGGTCAAAGATGTTGAATGTGAAGAGAGATGGGGCTCCTAAAGTTATACAGGGCATTCATCACACATCATACTGACATCTCACACAGGTAAGGAAGGTTATGGAGTTTTAACCCCTGTCTAATGTTGCTGTTGTAGAAATCACCTGCTGCCATCAATTTGCCAATATATTAAGAGAAACAAGCAAGAAACGACAGCTCTATCAATACTAAAGGGGCTGCTTTTAAAAGTGACCTTCAATATTGAATACTCAGCATTGAAAAAGAACAGTATATATA
>NW_006922218.1:1258525-1274329 GCF_000298275.1 Orycteropus afer afer | reverse complement strand
CTCCATCCTCTGGAAAATTCTGCACAGAGAAGAAAGCTCTAGAGAATGATAACATGTCTGTTAGCAGAAATGAAACTTGTTAAAATGTGACCTAGACCAAACCTGCCATCAAATCAGTGGGGCAAAATCCTCTGTGAGCCAACAGAAAGAATTGCAGTAGTGATACCACCTTGGAAACCCAAGGAGGGGTGGCTATGAGTCAGGGCCGACTCAATGGTACATAATAACAACATGGTACAAGACACCATCTAGATACAGACCTCTGTGTAGTCTCTCTTTTCCATGCTTAGAGTCCTGCACCTTTACAAATTCTCTAGTGATATTCTGACAATCTGATTAAGGCTTTTAGCAAATCTGAAATGTGAACTTAAAATATACTGAATTCTAAAAGAATAATTACAATAAGAGATATAGGCAGTGAGGTAAAGTTGAAAGAATTTACTTCAGTTTCAAAATCATATTATTTTACACAATTAATCATTTTACTTCACTAGGTTTTTCCTAAGAAAACATGCTTATTTCTTATGTTTGACAGAATAAATAGATAAATCAACCTATTATCTGTGCATAGACAAGTTCATTCTGCAGATACAGTTTGGATGACTTATTTGTAATCAGACTGATATAGAACAAATGCCTTTTTCATATTCCTTGTTGTTGTTGTTGTTGTTATGTGCCATCGAGTCGGCCCCGACTCATAGCGACCCCTCCTTGGGTTTCCGAGGCAGTATCACTACGGAAGTAGGATTGCCCAACCTTCCTTCCGGGGAGTGGCTGGTGGGTTTGAACCGTCAGCTGTCTGGTTAGCAGGCAAGTGTCTTAGACACTGTGCTACCAGAGCTAGGGAATCTAAATGTTAATATAACCTAACCATGAGATGCATGCAATATGAATTCATATAACCCATGCACTTACATGTATTTGCCTTACCATCAAGTCAGTTCAACCATTTTGAGTAAGGTTTGTTAGATATCATATTTTCAAAAACCAATAAATATCTAGTTAGGATATATTACCCATTACTCAATGCCATTGAGTCAATTCCAACTCACAGCCACCCTACACAACAGAGTAGAACTGTTCCATAGAGTTTCCAGGGCTATAATCTTTATGACAGCAGACTGACACATTTTTCTGCAATGGAGTGGCTGGTGGGTTCTAACTACCAACATTTTCATTAAAATCCAAGCTGTTAACTAACCACTTGCCACCAGGACTTCAAGTAAATATTATTCATGTAGTAATGTTATATATGCATTTAAATTCAATAACTAAAAAATTCTTCCCTGGGAGTATGTTAGTCAAAATATTTGTATTCATGTGATTCCATCCAACCAACTGACTGTCATCAAGCCAATTCCAGTCTGTAACCTTAATATGCAGGTTCCCTTGGTGCAAACAGTTTGTGCTCAACTGCTAACCTAAAGGCTGACAGTTCTAGCCCACCCAGTGGGCTGTGGAACAAAGATATGACAGTCTATTTCCATATATCATAGCCAGCAAAACCCTATGGAGCAAGTATATCATGAGTCAGAATCAACTAGACAGCCACAGGTTTTTGGTTTAATTTATGTGGTGCAATGTTTAAGCAGTCAATTGCTAATTCAAATGTTGGAGGTTCAAACCCACCAGCCACTCAGTGAGAGAAAGATAAGGCAGTCTGCTTCTAAAAAGATTTACAGCCTTGGAGACCCTAAGGGAGAGTTCTCCTCTGTTCTATCGTATGGCTTTGAATTGGAATTGACTTTATGGCAGTGAGTTTTGTCTTGGAAAAGGACATAATCACATGAGGTGGATGCATTTCTGTAAACAAAAAAGAAACCAGGCAATACCTCCATGTTATTTCAAGACTCCCCTCTAAGAATACTCCAAAGTCATTGCTTTCCTCATCACTTTTAGCATTTTGAAAGCTCATCAAATGTTAATCAGTCCACAGACAGCAAAAATTCTGGTTGCAGAGCAAAAAGTTGGACCTAAAATAGAAGGAATCAAACTATGAATCTTAAATAACATTATATTTCCAATTATATTGGATTATATATACCCCGGAATAGTATCTGGAGTTGCAAATGAAGGATCCACAGCAAGGTGAGTTTTTCTGAGCAGAGGTCAAAACTAGAAGGGACTTAGTATCACATATTCGCACAAAGATCAGAAGGAAAAAAAAAATGTCAAATGAAAAACTAAATAAACTCTATCTTAGTTATCTAGTGCTGCTATAATGAAAAGAATTGTAGTGATATAGTGATTGAAGTAGTCAGCGCCTAGTCAAAAAGTTAGCAGTTGAAACCCATCACTGATTCCACAGGAGAAACATATCACTCTGCTTTCATAAAGATTACAGCCTTGTAACTCTGTGGGGCAGTTCTACGCTGTTTTATAGGGTCCATATGCATCAGAATCAACTCAGCGGTTGTGCGTTGATTTTTGGATATAATAGAAACACTAAAAGTGACTGACTTTAAAGTACATAAATTTACTTTCTCAGAGTTTAAGCTAGAAGTCTGAATGCAGGGTTTCAGCTCCAGGGGAAGGCTCTCTGTGTGGGCTATGGACGGAGATCCTTGTCTCTTTCAGCTTCTCTTCCTAGCATCTTAGGTGATCATTTGGCATGCATATTAGCCACTAATGCTTAATTACTTTCTTGATATGCACTCTTATATCTCAGAAAAGGTTGATTTAAGACATAAATTACTCAGGGAGGTAGAAGAGATGACATCTCTGTGACACACACTGCCCAGTCCCTCTACAAAAAGACCTGGAAAAACAGAATGAAACAGATACAGATAATGATCCTGAACCCTGATTATTTATAAGAGGATAAATAATTAGAATGGATGCTGACTGGAAAGGGAGACAGAGGACAGTGTCGGGTGAGAGAAGTCAAGGTGAAATGAGCATGGCCATCTTAAGACACAAGAGACATCGTATAAGCACAAAGAGAAACCAACTTCAGGGAAGCCACAATTGGTCAGAGACAGCGTGGATAGAACTTGAGTGAATCAAGGTGAGCACTTTATATGCTAGACTGGCAAGAGGCAGGTGCGGAGCAACAGGTGATCAATCCACTGGCACAGAGGAACCTCAGAGGGAGGAGGGAGCCAGTGAATGGGGGGGGTGTGTAATCACTCATTACTAATGATGACTGGATATTTGGTTTGAGGGCCCGTAAGAAGGAGAGGGACTGTGTGGTGCTTGTTGAAGATGCTGGATTCTGGCGGCCCCTGAGTTGATGAGTCTGGATGGGAGCTGGATAATCAGTTACGCATACCCAGAAGTGCACAGGATCGAAGCCAGTGAATTGAAACTGGAAAGGCTTCACTGCTTTCTTGGGCACCCCCCTCCCAGTGACAAGGGGTGAGTCCTTTTTCTGCCCTTGCCAAACTGGCAGAAGAGGAACCCCAGTCACCACATACCTACTTTGTTCCTCAGATCACCACCTCCCACCAGCAGCCCAGACACCCATCACACAGTGCCCCAAGCAGGCAGTCAGAGGCTGCCACTCACTCTTGCTAAGGATCATTATACACCTAAGTCATTGTTGCATTGCTTCTTCCCACTGCTGGCAGGAGTACATCACTACTGCCTCCTCTATAAGAGATGCATGTGCACCAAACTGCCCCCTGCACCTCTGCATGCACTTTCTTCTGGATCACATCAAAGCCTCCTGCTACCACTACTAATGGCTAACTATAGCTCCCACTAGCCCCCCCCCACCTTTATTTTCTTTTTCTTCTTCTTTTTCTCTCCTTTATACTACTCTTTCTTTTTATTTGTCTTTTCTCTCTGGTGGCATAGTGCCTAAATCATTTGGCGGCTAATGAGAAGGCTAGCAGTTCAAACCATTTGGAAGGAATGTTGGACAATCTACTTCCATAATTATACTGCCTAGGAGCTCTGGTAGCATAGTGCCTAAGGCACTTGACTATTAACCAGAAGGCTGGTGGTTTAAACCCACCAGCCACTCCTTGGAAGGAAGATGGGGCAATCTACTTCTGTAGTGATATGCCTCCGAAACCCAAGGATGGGTCTCTATGAGTTAGGTCTGACTCAATGGCACATAACAACAACAACACTGCCTTGGAAACCCAAGGAGGAGTGACTACGAGTCAGATCCAACTCGACAGCAGTGTTTTTTTTTTTTTTTTTTCCTTCTTTTATCTTTATTCATTTTCCTTCTCATCCACCTTCCCTTCTCTTTTATTTTTCCTTCTCTTTTCTCCCTGCCACATGTAACAGGGTGCACACATTCATTCTCCACCAGTCAACCATCCTTAATTCACCTACCTCCTACCACTTCACCAAACGGGCAAATACCTCCACCCATTCCTTCATTAACAACAACAGACAATGGGCAATCTGCAGCTCTTCTTCATGGCCAGAAAACAGAGACCCATGTTCACATTCTCACCAGTTAGTTACTCCATTCACCCAGAGACAATTGGAGATCATCCCAGTGCTGTCATACTAGCAAGCAAAGAAGCAGGACTGTCTTATTCACCTGAGTATATCAAAATGAAGGAAAAGAAAAGTCTATGGTGAAAAAACCAACATATAGTCAACAAATAAAAACAACTATCCCAAAATGTGTTGGAGATAACAGAAAACTTCAATTCAAACAAATAAAACAGGATAAGATAGTGCAAGCAAGTGACCAAAATTAAAAACTAGGAAACTTCCTCGAAAAGAACAGGAAATAGAATGACATGATTAGGAATTCAAACAAGTACAAAGAAACTCAACAAAGATACCAAAATAAAAATCAAACTCACTGTCATCAATTTAATTCCAACTCACAGGGATTCTCATTGTGTTTCCAGTGGGGGTAGATTGCCTCATCTGTCTTCCATGGATCAGATGGTGGGTTTGAACCAACAACCTTCTAGTTAACAGTCAAATGCCTTCAAAACTCCATAACAAAAAAACAGAAATTATAAACAACAAATTGAGCGAACTTGACCTCATAGATATATACAGAACATTTCACCCAACCAAAACATAATACACATCCTTTTCCAATGCACATGGATCTTTCTACAGAATGGACCATATGTTAGTCCACAAAAGCAGTTTCAGTAAATTTTAAAACAATGAAATGACACAAAGCATCTTCTCAGATCACAACACTATAAAATTATAAATCAATAGTTGGAAGATCAGGAATAAAAATCAAATACATGGTAACTGAATAACACACTGCTCAAAAATTACTGGGTAGCGGAGGAAATAAAATATGAAATAAAAAAATAAAAATTAAAAAACTAGGAGTAAATGGGGATGAAATCGCAACATATCAATACTTTTGGGACACAGTGACAGCATTCTCAGAGGTCAATTTACAACAAAAAATGCACACATCAAAAATAAGAGCCAAAATCAGTACCTTAATCTCAACATTCCAATTAAAATAGGAAAAACAACAAAAGTCTACAGACTCCAGAAGAAAGGAAATAATAGATTGTTGTTGTTATATGTGCCATTGAGTTGGACTCGACTCATAGCAACCCCTCCTTGGGTTTCTGAGGCAGTATCACTAGAAAGTAGATTGCCCAACCTTCCTTCCAAGGAGTGGCTGGTGGGTTTGAACCACCAGCCTTCTGGTTAGCAGTCAAGTGCTTTAGACACTATGCTACCAGAGCTCCTTTTTCAGAGAGAAATATATGAAACAGAAAAGGAAAAAACAATAGAAATAATAAAGATTAGAAGTTCATTCTTTAAAAAATTAACAAAATTGGAAAACCACTGACAAATTCAACTATGGAAAAGAAAATGAAGATGCAAATAATATGAATAAGAAATTAAATAGACAACATCACAAGAGAATCAACCAAAATAAAAAGTGTAATAGCAGAATATTATGGGGAATTGTATCCACAAAATTTGAAAATATAGGAAACATGAACAAATTTCTAGAAACACATGACCTACATAACCTAACACAGACTGAGATAAAAAAAACTTGAATAGACCCATAACAAAAGAAGAAATTGAGCAGGTCGTAACAAAACTCCCCGCAACAATAACAACAAAAAAGTCCTGGTCCAGATGGCTTTACTGGAGAATTTTATCAAACATTCAGAGAAGAGCTGACACCAATCCTACTGAAAATGTTCCAGAACAGAGAGAAGGATAGCATACTCTCAAATTCATTATATGAAGCAAGTATCACCCTGATAGAAAAATCAGAGAAAGACAAAAGTAAAAAGGAATATTATAGACCAATCCCCTATGAGTATACATACAAAAATCTTCAATAAGACCATAGGCAATAGAATCCAACACTATATCAAAAAAAATAATATATTGGGACAAAGTGAGATTCACACCAGGTATGCAAGGATGGTACAAAATTAGAAAAACAATCAATATAATCTACTATATAAATAAAGCAAAAGAAAAAAAAACATATGATCAAATCAATCAATGAAGAAAAGATATTTGATAAAATCCAATACCCCTTCCTGATAATCTCTCAGCAAAATAGTAATAGAAGGGAAATTCTTCAACATAATGAATGGCATTTATGCAAAACCAACAGCCAAAATTATGTTCAGTGGAGAGATAAAGAAAGCATTCACCTTGTGGTCCAGAACCAGACAAGAATGCCATTTCACCATTCCTATTCAACAGGGTATAGGAAGTCCTACCGAAGGCAATAAGACAAGAAAGGGAAATAAAATTAAACCAGAGTGGTAAGAAAAGAATTAAAACTAACTCTATTTGCAGATAATATGATCCCATACATAGAAAATCCCAGAGACTCAGCAAGAAAATTACTGGAACTAATTCAATGTTTCAGAAATGGCAGGATATAAGATTAACATACAAAAATCAGTCAGATTCCTCTGCATCAACAAAGAGATCTCTAGAAAAGAAAGAAGGAAAACACTGTCATTTACAATAGCTATCAAAAAGATAGAACACTTAGTAATAAGTCTCACCAGACATACAAAAGCCCTATAAAAAGAACACTACAAAATACTACTAAAAGAAACTAAAATACTACCTACATATGGAAGAAAAGATCATGCTCTTGAAAGGAAGATTGAACACTGTGTAAAGGTCAGTACTACACAAAGCAATCTACAGGTAGAATGCAATACCAATCTAGATTCCATCAACATATTTTAAGGCTGTGGAAAAAACAATCACTAATTTTGTATGAAAAGGAAAGAGACCATGCATAAACAAAGCACTACTAAAGAATGGGTGCTCTGGTAGCATAGCGGCTAAGACACTTGCCTGCTAACCAGACGGCTGGCGGTTCAAACCCACCAGCCACTCCTCGGAAGGAAGGTTGGGCAATCCTACTTCCGTAGTGATACTGCCACGGAAACCCAAGGAGGGGTCGCTATGAGTCGGGCTTGACTCAACGGCACATAGCAACAACTAAAGAAGAAAAATCAAATAGGAAAACTCACACTTCCTGATCTCAAACCTACTATAAAATCATGGTGGTCATAATAGCCTGGTATTGGTACAAGAACAGATACATAGACCAACAGGGCAAAAATTGACAACCCAGAAATAGATCCATACACCTATAGTTAGCTGATCTTTGACAATGAACTGAAATCCATTAAAAAGGAGAAAAGATAGTCTCTTTAACAAATGTTACTGGCAAAACTGGATATTTATTTCAGAAAAATTAAATAAGATCCATACTTCACATGATACACAAAAACTAACTCAAGATGGTTCAAAAACCTAAATGTAAAATCTGAAAATATAAAGATTATTGAACAAAATCTAGGGACAAACTTAGGGGTCCCACTTTATCTATGGCATAAATATGCTACCAAACAGAATAAAAAAGAAACAAACAATACATGATAAATTAGATGACTGCTGTTGTTGTTGTTAGGTGCTGTAGAGTTATTTCCGATTCAGAACGACCCCATGCACAGCAGAACAAAACACTGCCTGATCCTGCCCAGCTCCATGATCCCTGATATACTTGAGCCCATCATCTCAGCCACCATGTCAATCCATCTCTTGAAGGCCTCCCCCTCTTTTGTCGACCCTCCACTCTACCAAGCATGATATCCTTCTCCAGGGAATGGTCCCTTCTGACGACATGACCAAAATAGGTGTGATGAAGTCTGGCCATTCTTGCTTCCAAGGAGCATTCTGGCTGCACTTCCTCCAGGACAGATCTGTTAGTTCTTTTAGCAGTGCATGGTACTTTCAGCATTCTTCACCAGCACCACAACTCAAAAGCATAAACTCTTTTTCAGTCTTCCTTATTCACTGTCCAGCTCTCACATGCATACAAGGTGATTGGAAATATCAAGGCTTCTGTCAGGCACACCTCACTCCTCAAGGAGACATCCTTGCTCCTCAGCACTTGAAACAGTTCCTTCACGGTGGACCTTCCCAATACTACATGTTGTCTAATGTCCTGACTGCTACTTCCATTGGCATTGATTGTAGAACCAAGCAACGTGAACTCTTTGACAACCTCAATCTTCTCTCCATTTATTGTGATGCTGTTCATTGGTCCCATTGTGAGGATTTTTGTTTTCTTTTTATTGAGACGTAATCCATACTGCACACTGTATTCTTCAACCTTCATCAGTAAGTACCTCAAGTCATCATCACTTTCAGGAAGCAAAGTTGTATCGTCTGCATATCTCAGGTTGTTAATGATTCCTCCTCCAATCCTGATGCCATGTTTTTCTTCATATAGTCCAGCTTCTCGGATTATTTGCTCGGCATATAGATTGAATAAGTATGGGGAAAGGATACAAGCCTAATGCAGTCCATACATGATATTAAACCATATAGTGTCCTCTTGTTCCATTCGAACGACAGCCTCCTGGTCAAGGTACAGGTTCCTCATGAGTACAATCAAGTGTTCGGGAATTCCCATTCTTCTAAATGTTATCCATAATTTGACATGATCCACACAATCAAATGCTTTTGCATAGTCAATAAAACACAAGTAAACATCTTTCTGGTATTTTTTGCCATGAGCCAAGATCCATCTGACAACAGCAATGATATCCCTTGTTCCACCTCCTCTTCTGAATCCAGCTTGCACTTCTGGAAGTTCTCTGTCAATATACTGCTGCAAAAGTTTCTGAATTATCTTCAGTAAGATCTTACTTGCATGCAATATTAATGATATTGTTCTATAATTTCCACATTCTGTGGGATCACCTTTCTTTGAATGGATACAAATAAGGATCTCTTCCAGTCAGTTGGCAAGGTGGCTGTCTTCCAAATCTCTTGGCATAACAGAGTGAATGCCTCCAATGGGGCATCTGTTTGTTGAAATATCTCAATGGGTTTCCTGTCAATTCCTGGAGGCTTGTTCTTCGCCAATTCTTTCATTGCAGCTTTGACTTCCTTCTTCAGTACCATTGGTTCTAGATCATATGCCACCTCCTGAAATAGATGAAGATCGATCAGTTCTTTTTCGTACAGTGACTCTGTGTATTCCTGCCATCTTCTCTTGATTTTTCCTGCATCATTCAATATTTTGCCCATAGAATTTCTCAATATTGCAACTCAAGGCATAATTTTTTTCTTCAATTCTTTCAGCTTGAGAAATGCCAAGCATGTTCTTCCCTTTTGGTTTTCAGACTCCAGGTCTTCACACATTTCATTATAGTAATTGGTTTTGTCTGCTTGAGCTGTTTTTTGAAATCTTCTGTTCAGCTCTTTTACCTTTTCATTTCTTCCATTTGCTTTAGCTACTCTCCACTCAAGGGCAAGGTTCAGAGTCATCCATTTTGGTCTTCTCTTCTTTTGTTGTCTTTTTAGTGACCTCTTGCTTTCTTTATGGATGATGCTCTTAATGTCATCCCACAATTCTTCTGGTTTCTGGTCGCTGGTGTTCAATGCATCAATTCTATTCTTTTGACGGTCTCTAAATTCAGGAGGGATATATTGAAGGTCATGTTTTCGCTCTTGTGGATTTGCTTTAATTGTCTTTAACTTCAAGTTGAGCTTATATATGAGCAGTTGATGGTCTTTTCCACAATCAGCTCCTGGCCCTGTTTTGGCTGAAGATATTTGGCTTTTCCATCACCTCTTGCCACAGTGTAGTGAATCTGATTCCTGTGTGTTCCATCTGGTGAAGTCCACATGTATAGCCACCATTTTTGTTGTTGAAAAAAGGTGTTTGCAATTCATGAGTTGTTGGTCTTGCAAAATTCTGCCATGAGAGTTCCAACATTATTTCTGTCACCAAGGCCAAATTTTCCAACTACCAGTGATTCTTCTTTGTTTCCAACTTTTGCACTCCAGTCACCAGTGATAACACATCTTGATTGCATGTTTGGTCAATTTCAGACTGCAGAAGTTGATGAAAGTCTTCAATTTCCTCATCTTTGGCTTTGATGGTTGGTGCATAAGTTTGAATAATAGTCATATTAACGGGTCTTCCTTGTAGGTGTATGGATATTATCCTATCACTGACAGCATTGTACTTTAGGACAGATCTTGAAACATCTTTTGTGATGATGAATGCCACGCTATTCCTTTTTAAACTGTCCTTCCTGGCATAGTAGATCTTATGGTTGTCTGATTCAAAATGGCCAAAACCAGTCCATTTCACTCACTAATGCCTAGGATATCAATCTTTATGTGCTTCATTTCATTTTTGATAACTTCCAGTTTTCCTAGATTCATACTTTGTACATTCCATGTTGCTATTATTAATGGATTTTTGTCACTGTTTCTTCTCAGTTTAAGTGCTGCCACATCAGCAAATGAAGGTCTTGAAAGTTTTACCTTATCCATGTGAGTAAGGCTGGTTTTACTCTGATAATGCAGCTTTTGCCCAGTCCTATTTTGAAAGCTTTCTAAGCTAAGTGACTCATCTTCCTCCTCTGTATTATACAATGTTTCCAGACTATTCATAAAGTTGTGCAGTAATGTATCAGACAGTGTTTCTCTGTTATTCATAAGGTTTTCCCTGGCCACTTCTTTGAGAAGTGGATGGCCTCTTCCTTCTTCCTAGTCTGTCTCAGTCTGCAAGCCGGGCTCTTACCTGTGCACCACGTTCACCCCACTGGGTTTGAAACACCAGTGGCACAGCCTCAAGATGCACAACAACATGTCACCACAGTAGGACAAACTGACAGACAAGTTTGTCTCCCTGTTGGTAACCTCTACAACCACCCTTACCTGGATCCCTGTTGCTGATTACTCAATCTATTCCAGTCCCCTTTGCCTTTTCTGTCCTCTCCCTGATTTCCTGCCTTGCTGCTTGTAGGGCATGGCCTGGGTTCCCTCTACTCACATGGGTCCCTGCAGCTGACTCCTCAAAAAAAAAAAAAAAAAGTTGGAAATAGAAATTCTATTTTACCTTGCAATTTCACTACTAGGTATAAATGCTAAAGAACGGAGAGTCAGTTCAAGAACAGATATAAGCACACCCATGTTCATCTATTAACAATTGCAAAGAGATGAAAACAACTGAAGTGCCCATCAGTGGATATATACAACCAAACTCTGGTACATATTCACAATGAAATACTATGGAACATTAAAGAATAATGACAAATTCATGAACCACTGCAAAATGTGAATAAATTTGTAGTACATTATGCTGAGTGAAATAAGTCAATCACAAAAAGACAAATATTATATGAGTTTACTAATAGAAAAACCCAAGGAAAGGTTTACACACAGAATGAAATATAATCTGATGTTTACCCAGACTAGGAAGAGAGAGGAGGGAAAATTACTAAGCAGGTAATAGACATTTGTAAATATGGGTAAAGGAAAAGATGATATACTAATAGTGGGTGACCAGCACAATATCACTAAGGAAAAAGTAGTCAAAGAGAGTTGCACAAGGAATACAGACAGTAAAGCTCAACACTATTAAATACACTGCATTATCAGCAATAACAAACATTAATCTGTGAGTAAATACATAGGTAGATGGACAAGATGATCAGGTATATCTGGGTAAACAAGACAATACTCATGACCATATATAAGTTTGACAGACGATATTTCTACATATATATACGAATATATATATGTAGAATTTTGACTTCAAAATTCCAAGTACATAGTAGAGCTAACAGATGGCAAAGATAGGAAAATGTCTTAGCCATAAACAAACACCTTGAGGAAGTTGGTTGCTGCAAATATGAGCTCAGAGCCAAGTTGCAGGAGGCATGAAAGTCAATTGGCATAACATAGTCGGCAAAGATATTCTACTTCCTACTTTGGTGATTAGCAATTTTAGTCTTAAGAGCTTGCAAGTAGCCATTTAAGGTGCAACTTTTGTGATCTCCTTGTCTAGAGCAAAGACGAGTGAAGAAAATCAAAGACATATGGAATTAATTAGTCCAAAAGACTGCTGGACCATGTGAACGTCAGCCTCCACTATCCTGAAACCAGAAAAACTAGATGTTGCCAGCCCTCTGATCAGCACAATGCAGGTGTTTGTCCCTGGGTCAGGCTGGGTAAGCGAACACAGCAGGGGAGACCAGGAAATGAGCAGAGCAATGTAGAACAGATAGGGGAGACAAACTTGTCTGTCAGTTTTTGTCCTACTCTGGTGACATGATGCTGTGAAGCTGAAGGCTATGACACCGGTGTTTCAAATGCCAGCAGTGTTACCATGGTGGACAGGTTTCAGCAGAGCCTCCAGACTAAGCCAGGCAGCCACTTCTCAAAAAATAGGCCAGTGAAAACCTTATGAATAGCAGTGAAATGTGTAATGTAGTACCCAAAGATGAACCCCTCAAGTCTGAAGGTACTCAGAGTAGGACTGGAGAAGTTCTGGCTCCTCAGAGTAGAGCTGACCTCAATGATATGGATAGAGTAAATCTTTCAGGACCCCCATTTGCTGATGTGGTATGTCTAAAGATGAAAAAAAAAAAACAGCTCCAAACATCCATTAATAACTGGAACATGGAATGCAGGAAATATGAATCTACAAAAATTGGAAGTTGTCAAAAATGAAATGGATAAATTTGATATCCTAGGCATTATTCAGCTGAAATGGACTGATTTTTCATCATTTTGAGTCAGACAATCATATGATGTGATATGCCGGGAATGACAAATTGAAGAAGAATAGCATGGCATTCATCATCACAAAGAATGTATGAAGATCTTTCCTGAAGTACAGTGATTTCAGTGATAGGATCATACCCATATAGCTACAAGGGAAACTGGGAGCTCTGGTAGCATAGTGCCTAAGGCACTTGACTGCTAATCTGAAGGTTGGTGCTTCAAACCTACCAGCCACTCCTCAGAAGGAAGATTGGGAAATCTACTTCTGTAGTGATAATGCCTCAGAAACCCAAGGAGAGGTCACTATGGATCAGGTCCGACTCCACGGCACACAACAACAACAGAAGGAAAATCAGTGAATACTACTATTATTCAAATTTATGAACCACCAAAGCCAAAGATGAAGTTGAATATTTTTGCAAACTTCTGCTGTCTAAAATTGACCAAACATGCAATCAAGATGTGTTAATTATCACTGGTGATTAGAAAGCAAAAGTTGAAAACAAAAAAGAGTCAGCAGAATTTGGAAAATATGGCCTTGATGATAGAAATGACAATCGAAATCACATGATAGAATTTTGAAAGACCAATGATTTATTCACTGCAATTACCTTTTGTTCAACAACACAAACAGTGGCTATACATGGACACTTCCCCAGATGGAGTGAATAGAAATCAGATTGACAACATCTGTGGCAAGAGGCAATGGAGAAGCTCAATATCTTCAACCAAAACAAGGCCAGGAGCTGATTGTGGAACAGACCATCAACTGCTCATATGCAAATTCAACTTGAAGTTAAAGACAATTAAAACAACTCCAAGAGAGCCAAAGTATGATCTTGAATATATCTTTCCTGAATTTAGAGATCATCTAAAGAATAGATTTGATGCAAGTTCAAGTTGAAGCTGAAAACAATTAAAACAAGTCCAGGAGAGCCAAAATATGACCTTGATTATATCATTCCTGAATTAAGAGACCATCTAAAGAATGGATTTGATGCATTGAAAACCAATCACAGAAAACCAGAGAAATTGTGGGATGACATCAAGAACATCATACACGAAGAAAACAAAGGGTCATTAAAAAGACAGAAAGGAAGAAAGACTAAAGTCAATGTAAGAAGACTCTGAAACTTTCCCTTGAATGGAGAGTAGCTAAAGTGGATGAAAGAATTGACAGGATAAAAGAGCTGAATAGAAAATTTCAAAGAGGACCTCAAGAAGACAAAGTCACTTATTATAATAAAATGTGCAAAGACTTGGAGTTAGAAAACCAAGAGGGAAGAACATGCTTTGTGACATTTCTCAAGGTGAAAGAATTGAGGGAAAAATTTAAGCCTCAAACTGCAATGTTGAAAAAATTCCAATATATTGAATGATGCAGTAAACATCAAAAGAAGATGAATGGAACACACAAAGTCGCTATACCAAAAATAACTGATAAATGATCATCCGTTTCAGGAGGTGGCAGATGATAAAGAACCAATGGTACTGAAGGAAGAATTTGAAACTGCATTGAAGGAATTGGCAAAAAAGCAAGGCTCCAAGAATTGACAGAATACCCACTGAGATGTTTAAACAAATGGATGCTGCACTGGAGGCACTCACTCAGCTATGCCAAGAGATTTGGAAGACAGCTACTTGGCCAACTGACTGGAAGACATCCATATTTGTACTCAATACAAACAAAGATGATCCCAAGAATGTGAAAATTATCAAACAATATCATTGGTATCACATGCAAGTAAAATCTTACTGAAGATAATTCAAAAATGATTGCAGCAGTGTATTGACAGAGAACTTCCAGAAATGTAAACTGGATTCAGAAGGGGGAGTGGAGTGAGGGATAGCGTAGCTAATGTCAGATGGATTTTGGCTCAAAGCAAAGAATACCATAAAGATGTTTACTTGTGTTTTACTGACTATGCAAAATCATTTGATTATGTGGATCATAACAAATTGTGGATAACAAAGAGAAAAATGAGAATTCCAGAACACTTAATTGTACTCATGAGGAACCTGTACATAGAACAGGAGGCTGTTGTTGGAACAAAACAAGGGGATATTGCATGGTCAAAAATCAGGAAAGGAGTGCATCATGGTTGTATCCTTTCACCGTCCTTATTTAATCTGTATGCTGAGCAAATAATTTGAGAAGCTGAACTATATGAAAAAGAACATGGTGTCAGAATTGGAGGAAGACTCATTAACAACCTCAGATATGTAGATCACACAACTTTGTTTGCTGAAAGTGAGGATGACTTGGAGATTTACTGATGAAGACTAAGGACTACAGTCTGCAGTATGGATTACACCTCAACACAAAGAAAACAAAAATCCTCACAACTGGACCAATATGCAGCATCACAATAGATGGAGAAAAGACTGTTTTCAAAGACTTCATATTACTTGGTTCTGCAACCAAATCCAATGGAAACAGCAGGCGAGACATCAAAAGACATACTGCATTGGGCAAATCTGTTGCAAAAGACCTCTTTCAAGCGCTGAAGAGCAAAGATATCTCCTTGAAGACTAAGATGCATCTGACACAACCTATGGTATTTTCAATTGCTTCATGCATGTGAGAGCTGGACAATGAATAAGGAAGACCAAAGAAGAGTTGATGCTTTTGAGTTGTGGTGTTGGCAAAGAATGCTGAAAGTACCATGGACTTCTAAGAAAACTAGCAAATCTGTCGTGGAAAAATTGCAGCCAGAATGCTTCTTGGAAGTGAGAATGGCCAGACTTCATCTCACCTACTTTGGTAATGTTGTCAGAAGGAACCATTCTCTGGAGAAGGATATCATGCTTGGTAAA
>NW_006922218.1:1255147-1255800 GCF_000298275.1 Orycteropus afer afer | reverse complement strand
TATTCACATAAAGTTATGCCTCACTTATGGAATATCTGTTATCCGATATTTTGTATTTAAGATAAGAATAAAAAATGTACTCTCTAACTATTTTGTGCATTAAGAATGTAGGTCCAGCAGGAACAAATGCTAAGATGTGAGGTAACAGTAAGGCTGTTAAGGTTACGTTAACTTGACATCACCATCATTCTCAGTGGTATGGCAGAATAATGAAACTTGGCAGTTAGATAATGATGTAGCAATCCTCCATTTTGTGATCTTGATGTGGTATTTGTTCATTTGTGCATAACACCAATTTTCACGTACTGACCTTGTCTTTGGATTCTAACCTTGTTGGTAAATGAGGAGTGAGTGTATATAAAAATGTAAATTACTATATTTCCTGAAACTTAGTATGTGAGAAGTATAACATTTTGGTAAATCTCTTTAATTTTTCACTTAATATAAGAAATGTGGATTCTCTTATTTGCATCTGCCTCGAATATGGTATGAAATGTTTTGGTTGAAGTATATAAAGACTATTCAGTATCACATAGATAAATATTTGAAAAGGGTCTCAGATTTTAATAGTATTTTTAGATAACTGTAGATGTTCTTCTTTGATACTTTACCAAAACTTGTTCAATGATAATTTCTTAAATTATTTGCAGTAT
>NW_006922218.1:1248692-1255047 GCF_000298275.1 Orycteropus afer afer | reverse complement strand
ATATATATATATATAAACACTGCTGCTGAGTTGGATCCAACTCATACATACCCCTCCTTGGGTTTTCCAGGCAGTATCACTACTGAAGTAGATTGCTCCATCTTCCTTCCGAGGAGTGGCTGATGGGTTTGAACCACCAGCCTTCTGGTTAGCAGTCAATGCCTTAGGCACCATGCCACCAGAGCTCCAAACACCCATTTCCTTTGAGTTGATTTATTTTCATATTTTTGTGTTAGCCATAGAGTTGGTTTCAATCATATCGAAGACATATTTACTACAAAACAAAACATTGCCTCATCCTGCATTACCCACACAATCATTGCTATGTTTGAGCCCTTTGTTTCAGCCACTGTGTCAATCCATCACATTGAGGGTCTTTCTCTTTCTCACTGACCCTCTATTTTGCCAACTGTGATGTCTTTTTCCAGGGACTTATTCCTCCTGATCGCATATTCAGAATAAGTGAAATGAAGTCTCATCATCCTCACTTGTAAGGAGCATTCCTGTTGTACTTCTTTAAAGACAGACTTGTTCTTTCTTCTGGCAGTCCATGATATATTTAATATTCTTCATCAGCATCATAATTCAAAGGAATCAATTATTGTTTGGTTTTCTTATTCATATAGCTTTTGTATGTATATGAGGTGCCTGGAAACACCATGGCTTGGGTAAGGTGCACCTTGTTTCTCAAAGTGACATCTTGGTTTTTCAACACTTTAAAGAGGTCTTGTGCAGCAGATTTGCCCAATGCAATATATCATTTGATTTCTTGACTGTGCTTCTGCTGGAATTGTTTATGGATCCAAGTAAAATGAAATTCTTTACAACTTTAATCTTTCCTCGGTTTATCATGATGTTACTTATGAGTCCACTTGTGAGGATTTTTGTTTTCTTTATAGTGAGGTGTAATCCATACTGAAGACTGTAGTCTTTCATCTTAAAAATATGTGCTTCAAGTCTAGCTTTTATCAAGCAATATTGTGTTAACTGTGTATCATAGGTTGTGAATGAGTCTTCCTCTAATCCTGATGCCGTGTTCCTCTTCATATAGTCTACCTGATCAGATTGTTTCCTCAGCATACAGGTTGAATAAGTATGGTGAAAGGATACAACCCTGACACACACCTTTCCTTATTTTAAATTGCACACATCTCCTTGTTCTTCTTGAAAGACTCCCTCTTGATCTATTCACAGGTTCCTTCTGAGCACACTTTTGTGTTCTGAAATTACAATTATTCACAATGTTATCCACAATTTATTATGATATACATAATTGAATACATTTCCATAAAACACAAGTAAATATTTTTTATATTTTCTGCCTTCAGCCATGATCCTTCTGTGATCATTAAATTTCTTATTTAGAATCCAGTTTGAAATTCTGGCAGTTCCCTATAAATGTACTACTGCAATCATTTTTTTAATTATCTTCAGCAAAATTTTACTTGTGTGTGATGTCAATGAAAGGAGCTTAGGTGTTGTAGTGGTTAAGGCATTTGGTTGCTTACAAAAAGGTCAGTTATTTGAGGTCACCAGCTGTTCTGCTGAAGAAAAATGAGGCAGTTTGCTTCCTTAAAGGTTTACATCCTTGAAAACCCAATGGGGGTCACTATGAGTCATAACTCAATGGCAGAGAGTTTGTTTGTATGTTTTTGAACTGATGTTAATGACATTGTTTGATAATTTCCTTTTTCTGATCCATCATCTTTCTTTGGAATGGGCACAAATATGGATCTCTTCTAGTCATTTGGCCAGGTAGTTGTCTTCCAAATTTCTTGGCATAAATGAGTGCGTGATTCCAATTTGGCATCTCTTTGTTGAAAGATATCGATTTGTATTCTGCCAATTCCTATAGCCTAGTTTTTCACCAATGCCTTCACTGAAGCTTGGATTTCTTCCTTAAGTATCATCAGTTCTTGATCATATGCTACATCCTAAAATAGTTGAATGTTGGCAAATTCTTTTTGGTTCATTAACTTTGTATTCCTTCCATCTTCTTTTCATGCTCCCTGTGTTGTTTAGTATTTTGTCAATAGAGTCCTTTGTTACTCAACTCAAGGTTTGAATTTTTTCTTCAGTTCCTTCAATTTGAGAATTACAGAAATTATTGTTTGCTTTTGGTTTTCCAAGTCCAGGTCTTTGTAGATGTGTAATAGTTCACTTTTTCTTCTCAAGCCACCCTTTGAAAGCTTATGCTCTTTACTTCATAATTTCTTCCATTCATTTAATCTACTCTCCAATCAAGAGCAAGTTTCAGAGTCTCTTCCATTTTGGTCTTTCCTGTCTTTCTCATCTTTTTAATGATCTTATACTTTCTTCAGGAGCTCTGGTAGCATAGTGGCTAAGGCACTTGACTGCTAACCAGAAGGCTAGCGGTTCAAACCCACCAGCCACTCCTCAGAAGGAGGATGGGGCAATCTACTTCTGTAGAGATACTGCCTTGGAAAACCAATGAGGGGTTGCTATGAGTCGGGTCCAATTCAATGGCACATAACAACAAAAACAACATACTTTCTTCATGCAGGATGACCCTGATGTCATCACACAACTTGTCTGATCTTTGGTCATTAGTGTTCAATACATCAAATCTATTCTTGAAATGTTCTCTAAATTCAGGTGGGATATGCACAAGGTCATAGTTTGGCTCTCATGGGCTTTTTTTAAATTTATTTTTTTATCTTAGCTTTTATTTGCATATGATAAATTTATGACCTGATCTGCAGTTGTCACTTGGCCTTGTTCTGAGTGATGATATTGAGCTTCTCCATAATGTATTTCCACAGATGTGGTCAATTTGTATTCTATCTGGTGAGGTCCATTTGTTCCATCACTAAAGCCATATTTTCCATCTTCCAATCCTTCATCTTTGTTTCCAACTTTTGTATTTCAGACACCAGTAATTATCAATGAAATTTGATTGGAAATTTGATTGATTTTGGAATGCAGAATTTGGTAAGAATGTTCTGTTTCTTCTTCCTTGGAATTAGTGATTGATGTATAAATTTGAATAATAGTCATAATAGCTTGTCTTCCTTGTAGACAGATAGATAGTATCTCTGACAGAGTTGTATTTCAGGATAAATCTTGAAATTTTCCTTTGATTAAACACTCTTCCTCTTTAATTTGTCATTCTCAGGATAGTAGTCCAAATAATTGTCCAATTCAAAATGGCTGATACCAGCCTATTTCAGCTTTATGCCTAGGTCACTGACCTTTAAGCATTCCACTTCATTTTTGATTGCTTTCAATTTTCTTAGATTCACATTCTGCCTCAGTGACCATATAGGACAGAGTAATACTGCACAGTGTTTCCAAAGCTATAACCATTATGAGAGCATAATGTCACATCTGCTCCTTCCTTGGTGGTTTAGTTTCTAACCAAAAGATAAGTTGTTAAAACCTATCAACTGCTCTGTGGGAGAAAGATATGAAAGTTTACATCTATAACACTATAGCCTTTAAAATCCTGTGATAAAGGTTCTACCCTGTTTTATAATATCACTATGAATTGAAATCAACATGGCTATGAAAGTCACAGATATAAGTATTAGTGTATACGATTGATATTTTGAGAAACACAGTTCAATCCATAACAAATCCTTAATGTCAAAATTGTAGATGATCTTCAAAACTAGAAAATAAATAACAAATACTAAAAACATTAGACAATGCTGTCAGTGATAGGATAATATCCATACACCTACAAGGAAGGCCAGTTAATACTACTATTATTCAAATTGATGCACCAACCACCAAAGCAAAAAATAAGGATTTTGGAGATTTTTACCTACTTCTTCAGTTAGAAATTGACCAAATATGTAATCAAGATATGTTGATAATTACTGTTGATTAGAATGTCAAAATTGGCAACAGAGAAGAAGGTGCAGTGGTTGGAAAATATGGCCTTGGTGATAAAAATTACACAGAAATCACAGCATGGAATTCTGTACAAACTACTTTTTCATGTACATATACCTTTCTTGAATAAGGTAACTGGGGGCTATGTACACAGAATATACAGGAAAAAAATTGACTACAACTGTGGAAAGAGGTGATAAAGAAGCTCAATACCATTAGTTAAAACAAGGTAAGGACCTGAATGTGGGACAGAATATCAATTGCTCATATGCAAAAGAAAATTAAAACTAGTCCACAAAAACCAAAATATGATTATATATCACTTGAAGTTAGAGACCATCTGAAGAATAAATTTCATGCATTGAATGCCAATGACCAAAGAATAGAGGAGATCTGGAGTGGCACCAGGAATGTCATATATAAAGAAAGCAAAAGTCATTAAAAAAACAGAAAAGGAAGAAAAGAAAAGTGGATGTCAGAAGAGACTCTGAAATTTGCTTTTGAGCAGAACATAGCTAAAACAACTGGAAGAAATGAAATAAAAGAACTGAACAGAAAATTTCAAGAATGACCAAGAAAACAAAGTAAAGTGCAATAATGCAATGCACTGAGACTTGCAGTTAGAAAACCAAAAGGGACAAACACATTCTACATTTCTTAAGCTGAAAGAACTGAAGAAGACATTCAAACCTTGATTGTAATATTGAAAGATCTTGTGGGCAAAATCGGTCACCTTGTCATATTGTAGTGGCTTGTATGTTGCTGTGAAGCTGAAAGCTATGCCACAGGTAGGTGAAGTCTTTCTGGGTCAACTATGGTGGAAAGTTTTAGCAGAGCTTCCAGATGAAGACAGGCTGGGAAGAAGGACAGGGGCATCCACTAGTGAAAATTTGGCCACTGAAAATCTTATAAATAACTGTCAAATATTGTCTCATATGTTACTGGAAAATTTTGTGACTAGCCCTGAAATGCTGTCTGATATAGTGCCATAAGATGAGCCCCTTAGATTGGAAAACACACAGAATACTATTGAGGAAGTGTGGCCTCCTCACAGTACAGTCAACCTTAAGGACATGGGTGGAGTAAAGCTTTTGGGACTTTCATTTGCTGTTGGAGCATGACTCAAAATGGGAAGAAACATGATTATATTAATTAATAATTGGAACATGGAATATACAAAGTATGAATGTAGGAAAACTGGAAGTAGTCAAAAAGAATGGAATAAAGATAGATATCTTAGGCATTAGTGAGCTGAAATGGACCAATATTGGTAATCTTGAATCAGATAATCATATGATCTGAATGACAAATTGAAGAGGAATGGTGTCACATTCATCGTCAAAAAAGAATGTTTCATCATCTATTCTAAAGTATAATGCTCTCAGGGATAGGATAACATCCATATGCCTATGAGAAAGAAGAGTTAATATAACTATTATTCAAATTTACACATCAGTGACCAAAGCAAATGATAAAGAAATTGAAGATTTTTAACAATCCAAGAAAATCTGAAATTGACCAAACATGCAATCAAGATGAATTGATAAATACTTGTGAATGGCATGCAAAAGTTGGAAATGAAGAAGCTTCAGTAGTTGGAAAATATATCCTGGTGATAGAAATGTTGCCAGAAATCATAGCATAGAATTTGGCAAGACCTTTTTTCAACAACAAATGGCAGTTATACATGTGCACCTTGCCAGATGGAATGCAAAGAAATCAGTCAACTACAAATGTGGAAAGAGGCAATGGACAAGCTCAATATCATCATTCAAAAGAAGGCCATGAGCTGACTTCTGCAAATTAAATTTGAAGCTGAAGAAAATCAAAACAAATTCATGAGAGCCAAAATATGACCTTGAGTGTATCTCACTTGAATTTAGAGATCATCTGAAGAACAGATTTGACACACTGTACACCAATTACCAAAGAACAGACAAACTGTGAGATGACACCAGGAATATCATACATGAGGAAAGCAAAAGTTCATTAAAAAGAGAGGAAAGGAAGAAAAGACCAAAATGTATGTCAGAAGAGATGCTGAAACTTGCTGTTGAATGGAGAGTTGTTGTTGTTGTTATGTGCCATCGAATAGGACCCAACACATAGCAACCCCTCCTTGGGTTTCCGAGGCAGTATCACTATGGAAGTAGATTGCCCCATCTTCCTTCCAAGGAGTGGCTGGTAGGTTTGAACCGCCAGCCTTCTGGTTAGCTGTCAAGTGCCTTAGGCACTATGAATGGAGAGTAGCAATGAAAAAGAAAAAAGCAAATGGAAGAAGAGTTAGAATAAAAGAACTGACCAGATGATGTCAAAGTAGAGTCTGTAAAACACCACATAATACGAATGAACGTGGAGGACATAATGCTGAGTGAAATAAGTCAATCACAGAAGGACAAATATGGTATTAGTTCATTGTTGTGGAGGGTCAAGGGAAGGTTTATATATGGAGGGAAACTTTCTTTGCTGGTTGCCAGGGGTGAGAGGGGAGAAGAGG
>NW_006922218.1:1239715-1243664 GCF_000298275.1 Orycteropus afer afer | reverse complement strand
ATATATATACACATACATATACACACATATATTTTATTTCTCAAAACAAACGTTATTAATATTACCAGTGATTTCATCAGAAAAATCTTGGAAAGCTGTCAAATACAGATTGGCTAATATATGTTTTCCAAAATTCTCATTCTTGCTTGAAAGCTTTAATCTTATCACTGGCAACAAATACTGTCAGTTGTTTTTGTTGAAGTAGCAGGCTCACTTTGTTCATTTCTGAGAATATAGCTGCCAAATACTAAATGCTGAACAACAGTACTTTGTCAGTTGTATTTCCCGAAATTGGTGTTCTATGAAAAAAAAAAAAAAAAACAGCTAGTATAGCTTGCTATTCCAATGATCATGTGTTTTTTTTTTTTCCTTGAATAAGTAGTGCACTTTGGTCTACAAAGTATATTTCATCTTATAGAATACCTCAAGATGTTTCATAAAATAATAATTTTGATTTATTCCTAGAGAAAATCCTTAAGAGAAATTACTGCATGTATGTGTGTGTGTGAGTGCTCATTTGTGCACTCTGATAAGCATGTGTTTCTATAAGTGCAAGATGTGGAAAAAAAAAAGAAAAAGAAAAAGTGGCCATGTTTGTTTTTGGTTTCCAAGGAGTTAATTCCAACTCACAGTAACCCCATGTATTCAGAATACAACTCCCCCATAGGGTTTTCAAGGCTGTGATCTTGCAGAAGCAGATTGCCAGTTTGTCTTCAGAGGACCCTCTGAATAGGTTCAAATCCCCAACCTTTCAGGTAGTAATCAAGTCCTTAACCATTTGCATCACCCAGGAACTCCTAATATGACTTCAAAAAACCAAACCAAACTCATTGCTGCTGAGTCACTTTTACTCATAGTGACCTCTCCTTGAGTTTCTTAGCAGGTATCGCTATGGAATATGCCCAATATTCCTGCTGAGGAATGGCTGATGGGTTTGAACCTCCAGCCTTCTGCTTAGCAGTCAAATGCTTAGACACTATGCACCATTTAATTCTACTGTCTTGATTCATTCTAAATCTTACCTGCTAATTGTTTCTGTAACATCAAGGCAAAGGTAAACAAAGTGAGAAAGAGAAATAAATCTCTGTGATATTATGAGAATAGCTTTAATTTCCCCTTGCACACCTTTTGGAAGAGGCTCAGGATGCCCCAGAGGTCAATCAACCACATTTTTAGAACGGCTGCATAGACCTATATTCCCCAAATAAAATGCAAAAGAAACTCACAGCTCCTGATCATATTTATACATTTGCAGTATTAAAATATACTTCACATTGGTTTAAATTTTCATTCTCAAGTATACTTCTGGTTTAAATATTCTCTCATTTTCCCTGCTGTTTCAGATGCCTTTTTTATAATTACATTATATTTCTTCTTGTTAACATTTAAGTGTAATATAACAAGGCACAGATAAATTTTTCCCTATAAATTCTAAGATATGACACTTAGAAAACTTTTGCTTGACATGACTCTGTTACATATAATCTTCTTCCACACTGTACTAATCACTATTTACTGGATACAGTTTGAAACTTCAGTCTTTTTCTCTTGGCCTTGCTAACTGCAGATGTACTTACTGTGATTTTTAATCCATATAACATAAGACAGAAATATTTCTTGTCAGATTGAACATTCATTTAGGAAAAATGGGTGGCCATTTTACTATCTGAACTGGCAAAAGGCTTAGTTCTTTCCAAAACTTACATTTAGCTGAAATTTTAAGTAGTCATAACTTTAGCCCTTAATGGATATCATTTTAGCAGTAAGTCTAGGAACATATAAAAAAATGAATTTATTCTCAAGAAGGTTAAATTTAAATTTAACCACAGAAAATAAATCTGAGAGTGACAGATGATATTCCCCAAAACTTTTCTCATTAAAAAAAAATCTCTATCTTCTATCTATCTATCTACCTACCTACCTACCTACCTGTCATCTATCATTATCTACCTATCCACACATACCTATGTATTTTATTCTCTTTTGTTGTTGTTGTTGTTGTTCTTAGGTGCCATCAAGTCATCTGCAACTCATAGTGACCCTATGCACAGCAGAATGAAACAGCACCTGGTCCTGTGTCAGCTCTGCAATCCCTGCTATACTTGAGCCTATCGCCACTGCCACTGTGTCATTCCATCTCGTTGAGGACCTTCCACTCTTTCGTCAGCCCTCCACCTTACCAAGCATGACATCTTTCTCCAATAAATGGTCCCTTCTGATAACATGACCAAAGTAGGTGAACTCTGACCTTTCTCACTTCCAAGGAGCATTCTGGCTGCACTTCCTTGAGGACAGATTTATTAGTTCTTTTAGCAGTCCATGGCACTTTCAGCATTCTTCACCAACACCACAACTCAAAAGCATTGACTCTTCTTCAATCTTCCTTATTCATTGTCCAGCTCCCACATGCATATGAGGTGACTGAAAATACCATGGCTTGTGTCAGGCACACTTTAGTCCTCAAGGAGACATCTTGGTTCTTCAGCACTTATTCTCTTAATGTTATCTGATTTCTTTTCATCAATGGAGTCTGCTTTTAATTTAATATAAACTTTTTTTTTTTTCTGGAGCAGTCTTATTTAATTAGTCTTAATTGCATTGCAAAGCAATATCATTCTAATTTAGATAGATGTACATTCATTTCTTAGAATAATTCTAATATAGTACATCTATGAGATGAAAGTAATAGGAAGTTTATCATTCATTCACTGAGATATTTGAGTCAGGCACTGTTCTTGATACTTTGGATAAATTGAGTATCAAGAGATAAGGGTCTTTTTTAGAACAGTAAGAAAAGTCTACAATTACCAGTAGAAAGGAAATAATAAAGATTCCAGTAGAAATCAATGAAACAGAAAATAGAAAGACAATAGAAAATATCAACAAGACTGGAAGTTTGTTTTTTTAAAAGATTAATAAATTGACAAACCACTGGCAAATTTAACAAAGGAAAAGAGGGAGAGAATAAAAATAACATGAATAAGAAACAAATTCAGTGACATCACAACAGAACCAACTGAAATTAAAAAAAAAGAAAGAAAGAAACATAATATCAGGATAATAGTAAGAACTGTACTCCAACAAATATAAAAATCTGAAGAAATGGACAGATTTCTAAAAACACACTACTTACCTAAACTAACAAAGACTGCGGTAGAAAAGTTGAACAGACCCATAAAAAAAGACAAAATTGAAAAGTCATTAAAAAAAAATTACCAATGAAAAAAGTCCTAGCCCAGATGGTTTCACCAGAGAATTCTACCAAATGTTCAGAGAAGAACTAACAATCTTACTTAAACTATTCCAGAACATAGAAAAGGAAGGAATCCTCCCTAACTCACTTTATGAAGCAAGCAAAACCTTGATACCAAAACCAGGCAAAGATATCACTAAAGAGGAAAACTACAGACCAATATCCTTCATGAATATAGATGCAAAAATCTTCAACAAAATCCTAGCCAATAGACTCCAACAACATATCCAAAAAAATAAGGTATTATGACAAAGCAAACCCAAAACCCAAACTCACTGCTGTCAAGTCGATTTCAACTCATAGCGGACCACTCCTTGGTTTTCCAAGGCAGTATCACTACAGAAGTAAATTGCCCAACCTTCCTTCTGAGAAGTGGTTGGTGGGTTTGAGGTGCCAGCCTTCTGGTTAGCAGTCAAATGCCTTACGCACTATGCCACCAGAGCTCCCCATTATGACAAAGTGGGTTCATATCAGATATGCAAGGATAGTTTAACATTAGGGGGAAAAAAGTCCTCCATCACAGAAGTAAAACAAAGGGAAAAAAACACATAATGATATCAATTGATGCAGAAAAGGCATTTGATAAAATCCAACCCTCATTCCTGATAAATCTCTCACCAAAATAAGAATAGAAGGGGGCAAATTTAGGGCCCGTAATATATAGCATAAATAGACTATCAAGCATAACCCAAAACA
>NW_006922218.1:1238490-1239615 GCF_000298275.1 Orycteropus afer afer | reverse complement strand
AAAAAAAAAAATTCATACACAAGCAAAGTTTTGTTAAAGATAATTCAAAAACAGTTGCAGCAGGATATTGACAGGAAACTATTAGAAATTCAAGCTGGACACAGAAGAGAATGTGGAATGACAGATATCAATGCTGATGTCATATGAACCTTGTCTGAAAGAAAATAGCAGAAAGATATTTCTTTGCATTTTATTGACTATGCATTTGACTGTGAGGATCAGAACAAATTACACATAACATTGTGAAGAAAATGAATTCCAGACCATTTAATCGTGCTCATGAAGGACCTGTACATAAATTAGAAGGTAGTTGTTCAAACAGAACATGGAAATACTGCATACTTTAAAATCAGGAAGCATGTGCATCAAGGTTGTAACGTTTCATCATTCTTATCAATCTGTATGCTGAGCAAATAATCCAAGAATCTGGGCTATGCGAAGAACATGGCATTAGGATTGGAGGAAGACTCATTAACAATCTGCACTATGCAGATGACAAAACCTTGCTTGCTGAAAGTGAAGATGACTTGAAGCACTTACTGATGAAGATCAAAGACTACAATCCTCAGTATAGATTATACCTCAACATAAAGAAAATGAAAATCCTTCCACGTGGACCAATAACAACATTGTGTTAAATGGAGAAAAGATTGAAGCTGTCAAAGATTTCATTTTACTGTTGTTGTTGTTTGCCATCGAGTCGGCCCCGACTCATAGCGATCCCTCCTTGGGTTTCCGAGGCAGTATCACCATGGAAGTAGGAACGCCCAACCTTCCTTCCAAGGAGTGGCTGGTGGGTTTGAACCGCCAGCCTTCTGGTTAGCAGTCAAGTGTCTTAGCCACTATGCTACTAGGATCTACAATAACACACATGGAAGCAGCAGTCAAAATTCAAAAGTTGTGTTGCAGTGGGCAAATCTGCTGCAAAAGACCTCTTTAAAGTGTTAAGGAGCAAAGATGTCACTTTGAAGACTAAAGTGCACCTAACCCAAGCCATGGTGTTTTCAGTCACCTCATATTCTTGGGGTAAAACCCAGTCACTAGTGCTCAGACGGCTCCCTTGTTACCATCCCGAGAGGGACTGGGTCTCCGGGAGCAAGGTAAGCACGGGCATAGCACAGAGTA
>NW_006922218.1:1233012-1238390 GCF_000298275.1 Orycteropus afer afer | reverse complement strand
AACATTAGGGGGAAAAAAGTCCTCCATCACAGAAGTAAAAAAAAAAAAAAAAAACACATGATGATATCAATTGATGCAGAAAAGGCATTGGATAAAATCCAACCCTCATGCCTGATAAATCTCTCACCAAAATAAGAATAGAAGGGGGCAAATTTAGGGCCCGTAATATATAGCATAAATAGACTATCAAGCATAACCCAAAACACGTGAACAGCAAAAAAGAAACTGGATGAATGAGACCTTCTAAAACTTAAATTTCTATGTGCTTCCAATGACTTCTCCAGAAGAGTCAAAAGAGAACCTACAGGTTAGGAAAAAAAAAAAAATTGACAATGACATATCTGACAAGGGACTTATCTCTAAAATTTTTAGAAAACTCCAACACCTCAACAACAAAAAGACAAATAATCCAATTAAAAAATAGGCAGAAAACATGGATAGACACTTTACCAAAGAGGATATTCAGGTGGCCAACAAACATATGAAGAAATGTTCATGATCATTGGCCCTTAGAGGGATGCAAATGAAAACAACAATGAGATACCAATCTTGTCCCAGAACTAGTAGCAAAATTCAACGAGACAGAAAATAAAAAAATGCTGGCAAGGATGCAGAGAGATTGGGACTCTCATACACTGCTGGTGGGACTGTCAAATGATACAACCACTGTGGAAAGCAGTATGGTGAGTCCTTAAAAAGCTGTAATTAGAAATACTATTTGACCCAGCAACTCCATTACTAGGGATATATCCTAAAGAAATGAGAGCCAGGATAAGAACAGATACATACACACCCATGTTCATCGCAGCACTATTTACAATAGCCAAAAGATGGAAACAGCCTAGGTGCCTATCAACAGAATAATGGATGACCAAAGTACTGTATATACACACAATGGGGTATATATGTAACCCTAAAGATTAATGTAGAATGAGGTCAATACTGCATAACGTGGATGAACATGGAGAGCATTATGCTGAGTGAAATAAGTCAATCACAGAAGGACAAATATAGTATTAATTCCTTATTATAAAAAGACAAAAAAGGTTTATATAGGAAGCAAATTTTCTTTGTTGGTTATGAGGGGTGGGAGGGGAGGTGAGAGAACACTGCTAGATATAAGTGTTGTTTCAGGTGAAAGGCAGGGCAATGTACCAAATGTCAGTGATCAACACGGTGGCATTGAGGAAGAGGAAGGCATAAAGAGTTGCATAGGAGGTACAGACAATAAAGATGATCCCACCTATAGTACTGTGTTTTCAGTGATAATAAACATTGATATATGGGTGAACAGTCAGAATGATCAGGTGTGTCTATGTGGGGGGTGGGCAGAGGAAGCATTCCTATGACCATATATAGGGTTGGCAGACAATGTTTCTACAAGTGTATTTGTATGCTCTGTAAGAATGTCCAGGTATATAGTAGAGTTGACAAGGGATAAAGTTGTTATCACTTCTTGGCCACAGCCAACTACCTGCAGGGAGTGAGTAGTTTGATCTGTGGGCTTAGGGGCATGGCCACAGGGGACATCAAGCTCAACTAGAATAACATACTGCACAAAACATTGTTCCACACCCTACTTTTGCGAGTAGTGACTGGGATCTTAAAAGCTTGCAAGCAGCCATCTAGATGCAGCTATGGGTGTCTCCTCATCCAGAGAAAAGGAGAATAAAGAAACCAAAAACACATGCAAACAACTGGTACACCATGTGATCCTCAGCCTATATGACTATGAGACAAGAAGAATGAGATGGTGCCTGGTTGCCACTGTCAAGCACTAGGAGGGAAATCTATGTAGGAGATCCTGGATAGAGTGGGAGAACAATGTGGAACACAACTCAAAATCATAAAAGTAAAAGGACCAGATTTTGTGGTCTAATAGAACCTAGTGAAATCCCTGAGATTGTGGCCCCTAGCTGCCCTTCAGGTCTGGCATTGAACCCACTCTTATGGCTTCCAGCCAAACAAAAGACAGACATACGAGCACATTTAAATTAGGTAGATGCATTCCTTGGAGAGATTAATCATGGGAGAAAAGAACAGCAGTGTATGCACAGCGAGACAGCTTAGGGGGCAAGAGTGCATGAGAGAGCAAGACACGGGGAAGTGGTGGCTATGGGGAGGAAGTGGGAGGAAAGGTGTTGCATTCTGGGTGATTGCAGTCAATGTCATGAGACAAAATGTGTATGAACTGCTGTATGGAAAATAAATTTATTCTGTAAACTCACCCAAATCACAATACAAATATTAAAAAAAAAAAAAAAGAAAGAAAGAAAAAAGAAGAAGAGGTAAGGGTTTTTTTCATATATTCTATTTTCTATTAAGGGAGGAAGCAGAAGACAATACCTCAGTAAGCAAATGCACCAACAAGATAATTTCACAGAGTGATAAGATTTCAGAAAGAAACTAAAAGAGAAGGCTGAAATAGAGTATGGAGGTAGATCTAACTTGAGTGGACAAGGGAGGAATCTCCACACGGTGACATGCAAACTGAAACATGAATGTGAAGTTTACAATAAAAAGATATCGGAGAAAAGCCCTGGAGATCTGCTTCTGATCATCACAGCACTGAAAACCCAGTAGACACAGTTCTTCTCTGAAACACATGGGATTTCTGTGAGTCAGATATGATAAATGACAACTGTTCTACTTTGTTATATAAAAATGAAGGAGAGAAGAGTTTCAGACAGAAGTTTGAGTTTCTACTAATATTGGACAGAAAGATATTTTCTTGTGTTTTATTGACTATGCAAAAACATTTGACTGTGTAGATCATGACAAATTACGGATGACATTGAGAAGAATGGGAATTCCTGAACACTTGTTTGCACCCATGAGGAACTTGTACCTTGACCAAGAGGCTGTCGTTTGAATGGAACAAGGGGACACTACATGGCTTAAAATCAGGAAGGGAGTGTACCAGGGTTGTATCCTTTCCCCACACTTATTCAATCTATATGTTGAGGAAATAATCTGAGAACCTGGACTATATGAAGAAAAACGTTGCATCAGGATTGGAGGAAGAATCATTAATAACCTGAGATACACAGACAATACACTTTGCTTGCTGAAAGTGAGGATGACTTGCGGCACTTACTGATGAAGGTTGAAGAATACAGTCTGCAGTATGGATTACATCTCAATATAAAGAAAACAAAAATCCTCACAACTGGACCAATGAGCAGCATCACAATAAATGGAGAGAAGATTGAGGTTATCAAAGAATTCATGTTGCTTGGTTCTAAAATCGATACCAATGGAAGCAGCAGTCAGGACATTAGATGACATGTAGCATTGGGAAAGCCAACCGCGAAGGAACTCTTTCAAGTGCTGAGGAGCAAGGATGTCTCCTTGAGAACTAAGGTGCGCCTGACATAAGCCATGATATTTCCAATTGCCTCGTATGCATGTAAGAGCTGAACAATGAATAAGGAAGACCGAAGAAGAGTTGATGCTTTTGAGTTGTGGTACTGGCGAAGAATGCTGAAAATACCATGGACTTCTAAAAGAACTAACAGATCTGTCCTGGAGGAAGTGCACCTGAAATGCTCCTTGGAAGCCAGAATGGCCAGACTTCATTCATCTCACCTATTCTCCTTAGAAGCAAGGGTGACAAAATATTTTCTTACATACTTTGAATGTATTCTCAGAAGGACTACTCCCTGAAGAAGGACATCATGCTTAGTAAAGCAGAAGATCAGAGAAAAAGAGAGACATTCAATGAGTTGGATTGATATAACTGACACAGTGGATGCAACTATGGGCTCAAATATGGCAATGATTTTGAGGATGACTCAAGACATGGCAGTTTTTAGTTTTTCTTTTTGTTGTACATTGGTTTGTTATGAGTTAAAACTGGCTAAACAATACTTAGTAGCAATAACAAGAATGTCTGGGATAAATGGTTTCTCTTTAACTCTTCTTTTTTTTTTTTTTTAATTTTACTATAATATTTCTGTTATGGGACTTGATAAATGATAATTCTATAATGTCCCTTACTGTTTTTAACAAGATATTTTAATATGATTATCTAGGCATAAAGTCACATTTTATTTTTTAGCCTTAAAAATATAATTTGCTTTCCAATTAATTGAATTTACTAATTAAAGAGATAATTTCCCATAAACTTCTAACAAACATTTCAGCTCATTTTTTTCATTTATTTATTTCTTACTAAAATATTGAGTGTTCACTATGTTCCAAAAGATAAAGAGAAAAATATGATAATATTTAAGGATTGAGTTGTAATTCAATGTGTTCTAAATACAGATGCAGTATAATTAATTTCAGAAAAATGTACTTTTGAGATTCAGGTTTTTTCCAGTTTTATAACTTGTATAAATAAATATCCCTATAAACAGCCCCCCATCTGGCAGTTTTATAATTTTGTTTTGTTTTTGTTGGGTTTTGTTTGTAGCAAAATTTGTTTCTAGTAGATACTGGCAGATTCTTTTCCCAAAACATTCTTTTCACATATGATTCTACCAGCAATATATAAGGTTTTTTTTTTTTTTTTTCTTCTTCTTCCTACCTATTCTTAAAAGGAATGTTATTAATTGTAATTTTGCCTATCAAACAGGTAGAAAAATTAAGACTTTTATCATTTTTATTTTAATTCCCTTTAGTAACAGTGGTCTTGAACACTTTTTTATATTTTTATTTCTTGGCATTTGTATTTTTGTTCCTTTTTTTTGTGATATACATGGTAGTTCACCAAAAATAAAAAATAAAAAAGTACAAAAAACAAGAAATAAAAATATAAGAGTTCCGGTAAGATGGCGGACTAGGCAGAAAGACTGCACAGACCCTCTTCAACAAAGAAAAGGGAAACAAATTAACACAGACACAGAAGATAATCCTGGACCTCTGAGCCTTGAAGCAAAGGATATAGAAGTGGACTAAACCCAACTAGCAGAAGAATCTACATGAAAATACCAAAAAAGGAGACAGACAGCACTGTGGTCTGGCAGCGATCCTGAGCAATCCTGACTGGATGGCACAGACAGCTTGGAGAGTCCTGAGTGGTGGTAGGACCTAAGAATTAACCTAAAAATCAGCCCTGCTAGCCAGGGACTGCAGAGAGGACTGCTCTGGTGGCTAGGAAATAAACGGAGAAGGTGAAAAGAAACATGGGCTGAGCTGTGGACTTTTGCCTGTCTGGAGGGTGCTGCAATTTTGAAAGTTTCCTAGCAGCTTCACCATTTTGGATATTTAAGAGATAATGTTCTAGCAGATTCCAGGGGCTTAAGAACATGTTCTGCTTGCCAGCACCCCAAGGACGCTCCAGACCTGCAAGACGGAAAATCTGCAGCATTTCTCTTGCTACTCTTATACCCCACAGCCGCTTGGTGAACAGAGGTACAGCCATCCGACACTCC
>NW_006922218.1:1232090-1232897 GCF_000298275.1 Orycteropus afer afer | reverse complement strand
TTTTTTTTCTTTTTCACTTTCTTTTCTCTGGTGATTAGTTTGCTTGTATTTGCCTGTTTTAAAACAACTATTATTATTAATACTTTTATCCTTTTTACTATTATTCTTCCCCTCCCAGGTTCTATTTTTCAGCTTTATTTCTGTTCCCTGTTACTGGTTGAATTTTTTTTTTTTTTAATTTATTTTTTTTTTCTTTCTTCCCTCCTTTTTTCTCATGGTTAAGCCCATTCCTTCTTTTTCTTTTTGCATTTTCCACATTTTTTTTCTTCATTATTTTCCTTCTCTAACTTTTTTCTCTTAGTGCCCTTTCCCCAGATATTGCAGATTTTCTTGTTTTACTTTTTTTTCTTCTTCTTTTTCTCTTTTTGGTTACTGTTCCTGTGTGACTACATGGTGTGTTTTTTGTCCATGTGCTTTTAGTTTTTTGATCATTATTCAACTGAATTTTTTGTCTAACTGAGTGGGATACAGCAACAGTACCAATTAGACACAACAACACCCACACCTCATGCAAATTCATTTCCTGAGGGAGAGCCACTACCACCTCTTCCACCAATGAGCCAATTAAAAAAAAAAAAAACACCAAGAAAAGCCTGAATCACTAACGGCTGCTCTTCACAAACTGTTAACAGAGATCTAAATACAAAAAACCACAATACCTCGGAGAAAACAGACCATCACAGTCCATACAAAGAAGCAGGATAAAGTGGTAGAAACAAAGAAGCAGGATACAGACCCAGAACACATCCCTGAGGAAGAAGCAGCATTGGAACTCTGATAAGGAATTCAAAAGAATTATCTTTAGGT
>NW_006922218.1:1203514-1208706 GCF_000298275.1 Orycteropus afer afer | reverse complement strand
AAGAATGGCCAGACTTTGTCTCACCTATTTTGGTCATGTTGTAAGAAGGGACCATTCCCTGGAGAAGGATGTCATGCTTGGTAGGGTGGACAGTCGACGAAAGAGGGGGAGGCCTTCAACGAGATGGACTGACACAGTGGCTGCAATGATAAACTCAAGTATAGCAGGGATTGTGGGGCTGGCATGGGATCGGGCAGTGTTTCGCTCTGCTGTGCATGGGGTTGCTATGAGTCTGAAACGACTCAACGGCACTTAACAACAGCAACAACAACATGTGTTTATGTATAATTAGTGTGTGTGTGTGTGTGTATATATATATATACACCTACACACACACATATATTTATAAATATATACACAGATATATATTTCAAGTTGATTCCAACTAAAGAGATCTATAGGACAGAGTGTAACTGCCCCATAAGGGTTTCTAGCTATGAATCTTTATGGAAGCACATGCTATATCTTTCACCCATGCAGTGGCTGGTGTCTTAGAACCATCAACTTTTTGTTAAAAGCCAAGTACTTTAACCACTGTGCCATCAAGATTTGTCTCTCTCTTTCTGTGTGTGTGTGTGTGTGTGTATATTTATTTATTTATAACTTTTTATTTCATAAATATTTTCTATTATATGAAATATGATTATTTTAACAGATTCTTGGAGTTCTTTAATAATTACTTCCTTTGTTGTTGTTATCAGGTGTCATCCAATCAGTTCATCTGACAGCAACACTATGTACAACAGAAAGAAAAACTACCTTGTCCTACTCCCTACTCACAATTGTAGTTATATTAGAGGCCATTGTTGCAGCCCCTGTGTCTATCAATCTTGTTGAAAGTCTTCTTCTTTTTCACTGACACTCTAATAAATATATTTTATTTTTAAAACTATAATTATTAACTAAAATTTAGACTCATTTTTGTGGTATTTTATTAACACTGTACATTTCTGCACCCAATTTAGTAGTTTTCTATAAGTCTCTAAACCCACTCAAACAACTCATTGTGATCAAGTCAATTCTGGGTCACAGAGACTCTGTAAGTTGCTATTGTCAAAAATCTTGAAATGGCACAGAAATTATTCCACTAATAAGTATCACAAGTCTGTGGTAAAGACATCATCACTGGAATGTTTTACAAGTTGGATTTCTAATGTACTTTCTGATATTATTGATCACCTCAGCCCCTCCACATCTTTTTGAATCCAAATTGACTATTTATGTTTTTCTAGATTAATCATCCATTTCTTCTAAGCTTTATATTCATCTTATTAGACATATATACTACATGTATTTTTTAAATTTATTTGCTTGTCATTTTTCTTTCTTGTTATCGTTATTTTTGCTTTTGAACAGAATAACCAATGATTTAAGTTTATTTTTCATTTTCAACAAAATGTTTGTTAATTTTAACTTCAGCATTTCTAAAAATGCTTTACTTGCAATATTCTTAAAGTAATAATATCATGGAGACTCTCAATTTTCCTACAAATGAGATTTTCATTTTCATATGCTCTTCTATTCAGGTATAATATTTAAGTGTTAATGTCAAATGCTTTTATAAGCATATACTTGTATAAATAGTGTATAAAATCTTGAAATACATTTTTCCAAGGCTACTGATTGATTATATTATTAGAAGAGCAATATTTTTAGATATATTTGGCATTATTCAAATTTCAAAACCTAAATTATGTTAATTAAATTCACACACTCTGTGGTTTTAACAAGTCATAAAATATATTAAAGAATAGGACTGGGATCCAAAGTTATCTTTTATATCTAATAAGTCATACCAAGAAACGAAATGGAATAGGTTCAGGATTTCAAATAACCAGGAAAAAAGCCATCAGTCTACCTTTTCTGAGGAGATTACTCATGAAGAACACATACCAAGTAGCAAACAAATCAAAACAAAGAGATCAAGAGTGAATATTTACTAAATCTAAATAGAATTATGATACCATCACTTGCTCTATAAATTTCTCCCACACAAATAAAATATGTGTTGCTACACACATTCATTTACATGTATACACAGGTTACATACTTATTCTAGGTACACATGCAGTCTGTTGTATTAAGAGATCTATGTATTATTCATTTCACTCCTGAATAAAGTAAATTTCAAACAGATGTTATTTCTCTATGAATGATCTTCTGTACACATCTGATACATAAGATATATATGTAATGAGTTTATAATAAGTCTTCAGAGTTTGCTATGCAAATATAGCTTTTATATTAGGAATAAAAAGATCATTTTTCATAAACCATTTTGGAGATAAGAAAAATGTCACAATTCTTGATAATAACATGGAAAAATGATTGATAACAATGCTACATATTCCTAATTAACATCAAAAGTCCTGATGAACAACAAGTAAAAAGAATGGGCCAAATATAGTACTGTTATAAATCACATATTTAATATTTATATGTAAAATTTTAAATATGTGATTTATAGCTGTGTTATCCTTGGTCCATCCTTTTTTTTATGTTACATTTATTTAACTTTTTTTTAGTGCCTTTATGTTATATTTATTTTAAAAAGGGACCCTGTTGGCACAATGGTTAAGTGCTTGGCTGCTAACTGAAAGGTCAGTGGGTGGAACCCACCAGCTGCTCTGTGGGAGACAGATGAGGCAGTCTGCTTCTGTAAAGATTTATAGCCTTGGACACCCCATCGTGCAGTTCTCCTCTGTCCCACAGGGTTGCTGTGAGTCAGATCAACTCGATGGCTGTGGGTTTGCTTTGGTTTACATTTATTTATATTTTATAAGCAACTTGTACTTTACTGTAATGGAAGCATTATTTGTACTTGGTAGGTAACTAGGTACTTAGTAAGTGTTTGTACTTGGTAAGTATTTAGATACTGTATAAATGCAAGCAAGGCAAAGAAATTACAGAAATGTCCTTAAATTTCCTTGTACATATGTGTCTAGGAATTTTTCATCTAATATGCATACTAACACTAAATTTTTTAAATATTGTTATTAAATAACATAAGATTTTATTTTAAATTGATAGAAAAATGATTTCATAATGTTTTAAAATTTATTTCAGTATGAGCTGAACATTTTATTTACTTGTTATTTTTACTTCTTACTACATATTGCTTTTGATTATTTTGTCAACAATTTCCCTTTTAGGATATTTAAATTTTTCCTCATGAAACTTAAAAATTATTAATTAGTTAGAATTCTTTAGGAATAAGTAATAGAAATCTGGCTGAAACTGCCTTAAAAAGTTAAGGAAATTCATAATTTTAAATAACAAAGAATACTAAGTATGATGCGTTCTGGGTTGGTCCACCATATCATTGCGGTTCTAGCTTCCTTCCATATCATATTGTGTTATCTCTGTCCTTAATTCTCAGATAATGTAATCCATAGTCAGATGAATGAAAGAACAACAGATGATATCAAAAAAACAAAAAACTGATTCTTTGGAAAGATCAACAAACCTACAAAATTAGACTAAATTCACCAAGAAAAATATTCAAATTAGAAATAAATGTGGGATATTAATATAGATCTTGTAGAAATTAAAAGTATTATAAGATAATGCTATGAACAGTTGTAAGGAGCTATGGAGTAGTGGATAAGGCATTTGGCTACTAACCAGAAAGTCAGGGGTTCAAACACACCAGGTGCTACATGGAAGGAAGATGAAGTAATCTAGTTCCGTAAAGATTTATAGCTTTGGAAACCCAGTGAGAGTCATTACGAGTCAGAACTGACTCCATGGCAGCATGACAGTGTTTTTTGTTTTTGTTTTTGTTTTTTTTTTTTGGTGGGGGTGGTGTTTGGTTAGCTTTGTTCCAATAAGTTCCTTTGATGTAGACTTTCTGACTTGGGTTTACAACTCTCCCAAAATGATTGCTCATACAGAAATCTGCCAAAGGATTGGTCAGTGTGTTATTCACATAAGTAGTTTACAAGGATTGCTTAACTGGTTGCTCTCTTATAAGCAGTCTTTCAAGGCTTGGCTAGCTTGTTATCTGTATATGTGCCTTTGTAAGGATTGATCTTTTGTTATCTGGATAACTGGTTTGCAATCTACCCAATAATATTGGCCACTTTACAATTTACCTAAAAAAGATTGGTTAGTTTACAAAAGCCACACTTTGAAATTGACAAAGAGTTCTCCTATACAAGAGGCTAATCTTACAGGGGTTTTGGGGGACCTCCTGATCAGTAGGAGCCAACAGAAGAGCACATCCTTTAGAACTGGGATCCCTGTCCTGAGAACCTCCAAGTGAAAGGTAAGTAGTGAGCTGAAAATACTGAGCTGGAAACACTGAGTACCAAGAGAAATGACAGCAAACACAATAGTCAAGCAGCAGAGAAACTGTGACAGCAGTGCAAGAGATGGATGGCAGCAACAAGTGGGTCACCATAAAGAGTGGAACTGGGCACTTCTGGTTAATAGGTCACCAGCGGAACTGGGTGCACTGTTTTTGGCAGTAGCAGACAGCCCACCTGTGCTGAGAGTTATAACCCTAAGGCACAGAGGAAGTCTCTTCTGAAAGGACCAAACAAAACTTTGAGTGGGTGCTGAGAGATTGCTTGCAGAAGAGGCTGGGTGTTTACTATAGGGGAGTTGCCTGTAAAACAGTTTTGCCTTCAGAGCTATTGTAATGCCAGCCTCGCTCTGCCACTGGCCAAGGGTTGTCCTAAAGCTGCTGGTTGAGAGCTGGACCAGTATGTATAAGGTCTAGAGCCAAACAAGGAGGAGAGTGCGAGCGCGAGCGCGAGCCGTGATGCACTAAACCTAAGCTGATGATGAGAGACGCACATCTGTTGATACCTGACTCATAACATACCCATCCGATGACACAGAAGTAGACAACGGCAATTTGGCAAGGGTGAACAGGTCCCCTTTTAGACATAACTGTGTTCTTTGTCTATGATGCTAAATGGGATATTTACAAGGGTGGTGGGGACCAGGACACTTCAAATCTATTTGTTTACTATTTGATTTCTGTAATTAAAGTGCTACAGATTTTTTTGTTGTTGTTGTTTTTGTTTTTTTGTTTTTTTGCTGTCTACGTTCCATAAATCATAATGTTGTTGTTGTTGTTAAGTGCCGTCGAGTCGTTTTCGACTCATAGCAACCCCATGCACAGCAGAACAAAACACTGCCTGATCCCGTGCTAGCCCCACAATCCCTGCTATACTTTATCCCAT
>NW_006922218.1:1191169-1200346 GCF_000298275.1 Orycteropus afer afer | reverse complement strand
CTTTTAATCCCCTTTCTCCTGCTCTTCTGGCCTGCTTCTTTGGGTGTCCCTGAGTTTCCCCTCCTCACCTAATCCCTTCGGCTGATTGCTCTTCTCTTGGGCTCCCTGGGTTTTACCCCTTTCTCCTGCTCTTCCGGCCTGCTACTTTGTGCTACGCCCATGCTTACCTTGCTCCCGGAGACCCGGTCCCTCTCATAAATCATAATAGTGGCTTTCAATTGTCAACACTGTAGGGTTTGGCGTATAAGTAATCATTTCAAATAATAGAGTTCTCATCTCAGCAGTCTCATGATTGCCTGGGGTTTAGAGTCCAACTTGGGTGGACATGTACACGTACTCACATGTGCCTAGAGTTCACCAACAAAATTAGATAACTGAGATAAATGAAAGGAGCCCTAGTGGAATAGTAATTAAGTGCTCAGCTTCTAATCAAAATGTTAGAGGTTCAAACCACTCAATCACTCTGTGAAAGAAAGATGTGAAATTTGGCTTCCATAAATATTACAGCCTTGGAAACCCTATGGGGCAGTTCTGCTCTGTTCTGTAAGGGAATTATAAGTTAGAATCAACTTGACAGCATAAAAGAATAATAAATATGAAATGTACAAATTTCTGGAAAGAAATACTGCTAAAACTGACTAAAAAAAAATAGACTATTTAAAACAACACTATGTACAATAGAATGAAATACTGCCTGGTCCTGCACTATCCTCACAATCCTTGATATGTTTGAGCCCATTGTTGCAGCCATTGTGTCAATCTACCTCATTGAGAGTCTTCCTCTTTTTCCCTAACCCTTTACTTTACCAACCATGATGTCATTCTCCAGGGATTGGTCCCTCCTAATAACATGTCCATTGTACTTGAGACGAAGTCTTACCATCCTCAGTTCTAAGAAGCATTCTTAAAACGTTCATTCTTCTGTCAATCCATGCATATTCACTATTTTTTCACCAACACCGTAATTCAAAGATATCAATTCTTCATTAGCCTTCCTTATTCCTTGCCCGTCTTTCACATGCATATGAGGTAAATGAAAATACCATGGCTTTGGTCAGGCAGAAGAATATAGCTCTCAAGGTTACATTTTTGTTTTTTCACACTTCAAAGAAGTCTTTTGCAGCAGATTTGCCTAATGCAATATTTTTGTTTGATTTCTTGACTGCTGCTTCCATTTACACTTATTGTACATCCAAGTGAAATGAAATCCTTGACAACTTCAATATTTTCCTCTGTTTATCATAGTATTACTTATTGATGCAGTTAGAAGGATTTTTTTTTTTTCATTATGTTAAGGTGTAATCCATAGTAAGGGCTGTAGTTCTTGATCTTCATCAATAAATATTTCAAGTCTTCTTCATTTTCAGTAAACAAGGTTGTGTAAACTGCATATCACAAGATATTAATGAGTCTTCCTCTAATACTGATGCCATGTCCATCCTATACTCCAACTTCTTGGATTATTTGCTCAGTATATGTATTGAATAAGTACAGTAAATGGGTACAACCCTGACATACAAGTTTCTCAATTTTAAATGAAAGAATACCCCCTTGTTCTCTTCAAATGATTGCTTCTTGATCTGTGTACAGATTCTCAATTCTCAAGGAGCACAATTAAATGTTTTGAAATCCCCATTGTTTTACAATATTATTCATAATTTATTATGATCTACACAGTTGAATGGCTCTGTATAACCAATAAATAATGGTAAATATATGTTTAAATGTTGTTGTTAGGTGCCGTTAAGTCATCTCTGACTCATCACAAACCCTATGCACAGCAGAATAAAATACCACCCAGTCCTTTGCCAGCACCATGATCTTTACTATACTTGAGCCCATCTTGACAGCCATTGTGTCAATCCATCCCATTGAGGTCCTTCCCCTCTTTTGTCCACCCTCCACCTTACCAAGCATGATATCCTTCTCCAGGGAACGGTCCCTTCTGATAACATGACCAAAGTAGGTGAGACAAAATCTGGCCATTCTCCATTCAAGGAGCATTCTGGCTGCCCTTCCTCCAAGACAGATTGTTGTTGTTGTTGTTGTTGTTGTTGTTGTTATGTGCCATTAAGTCAGGTCTGACTCACAGCCACCCCTCCTTGGGTTTCTGAGGCAGTATCACTGCAGCAGTAGATTGTCCAACCTTCCTTCCGAGGAGTGGCTGGTAGGTTTGAACCACCAGCCTTCTAGTTAGCAGTCAAGTGCCTTAGGCACTACACTACTAGAGCTCCTCCAAGACAGATTAGTTAGCTCTTTTAACAGTCCATGGAACTTTCAGCATTGTTCTCCAACACCACAGCTCAAAAGCATGCATTCTTCTTCGATGTTACTTAATCATTATCCAGCTCTCACATGCATATGAGGCGATTGAAAATATCATGGCTTGTGTCAGGTGCACCTAGTCCTCAAGGAGACATCTTTGCTCCTCAACACTTGAAAGAGGTCCTTTCCAGATGATTTGCCCAGTGCTATACATTGTCTTATGTCCTGAGTGCTGCTTCCATTGGTGTCAATTGTAGAACCAAGCAATGTGAAGTCTTTGGCAAATTCAATCAATTTTTAAATGATATATAGTAATTTGAGAAGCTGGACTATATGAAGAAGAATGTGGCATTAGGATTGAGTTTTGTTCTGTTGTACATAGGGTTGCTATGAGTTACAGCTGACTCGAGGGAACCTAACAACAACAACAACCTGGAATACTAGAAGGAACATATCTGTCTTGCAGGAAGTACAGCCAGCATGCTCCTTAGAAACAAGGATGGTGCAACTTTCTCTCAAGTACTTTGGGCACATTTTCAGGAGGACAGGTCTTTGGAGATGAACATTATATTTGATAAAGTGGAAGGTCGTAGAAAAGAGAAAGACCCTCAACTAAATGGTTTGATACAGTGGTTGCAAGAATGGGCTCAAACGTGGCAATGATTACAAGTATTGCACAGGACCAACAGTGTTTCATATGTTTTACCTGTGTTGCTATGACTCAAAACAGACTTGAGGACACCTAATAACAACAGCAAATATTTTTCTGGTATTCTTTTCTTTTGACCAAGATCCATCTGACATCAGCAGTGATATTCCTCATTTCACATCCTCTTCTGAATCTGGTTTGAATTTCTGGTAGTTTCCTCTCAACGTACTGCTGTAATCATTTTTGAATTATCTTCAGCAAAATTTTACTTACATATGGTATTAATGACATTGTTATATTATTTCTGCATTTCATTGGATCACCTTCCCTTGAAATGGGCACAGATACTGATCTCTTCCAGTTGGTTGGCCAGGTAGAAGTATCCCAAATTTCTTGGCGTAAATGGGTGAACACATCTGGGACTGCATCCATTTAGAAATATCTCAGTGGGCATCCCTTCAATTTCTAGAGCCTTATTTTACTCCAATACCTTTAGTGAAGCTTGGACTTCTTCCTTCAGTACCATCAGTTCTTGATCATATGTGATCTTCTGAAATGGTTAAAGGTCAAACAATGGTTTTTGGCAAATTGACTGTATTCCTTCCATGTTCTTTCAATGTTTCCTGTGTCATTCAATATAATTATAAATATATCATAGATTTCTTTTTCAGTTTTTGATAGACTTTATGGAAATATAATTTATTAGAATTCCTCAGCTTTTAGAACGCAAACTTCTAGTAGTATTTAAAGATTTGTGCTCCTAGGAGAGGCAAAAAAATTGATAGGGAACTTTGAATTTTTATAACAATTTGAAATATTTACATGACAATGTAAATGTTTTTGAACATTGAAAACTTTTCTGAAAAATCTTTATCAACAATAAATATTAATCATATTTGGCAATGGTAATGCTAAATTTAAATGATAACATAAACTTTTGACATGAATATGATGCAAAAAGTGTAGAAGAGATACATTTTTGAAGGGTATTAGGCAGTTAGTTACTTTAAATTATCTCATATCTCTGACTGTTGTTACTTTTTTTTTTTTTTTTTTTTGGCACAGCTTTTCAAAATATGTAATTTTTGCTTTCTGTCCCCATCCTATATGAATTCAACTTCCACTAAGGAATTCTGGTAGTATAGTGGTTAAGGCCTTTGACTGCTAACCAAAAGGTCACTGATTCAAACCCACCAGCTGCTACATTCAAGAAAGATGAGGCAGTCTGCTTCCATAAAGACTTACAGCCTTAGAAACCCGGTGGGCTTCCATATGAGTTGGAATCAACTTTATGGCAGGGTGTTTGGAGTTTTAGGCATCTATGTTGTTGCTATTGTTACATGCCGTCAAGTCGAACCCAACTCATAGCGACCCCTCCTTGGGTTTCCCAGGCAGTATCACTACAGAAGTAAATTGCCCCATCTTCCTACCAAGGAGTGGCTGGTGGTTTGAACCACCAACCTTCTGGCTAGCAGTCAAGTGCCTTAGGCACTATGCGACCAGAGCTCCCTTAGGCATCTTTAAGCATTTGTAATTTTGAATTAGTTCTTTTTTTTTTTTTTTTTTGCTGTTGTTGTTAAAGTAATCTTCAAATGGTGGAAAGTTTAGATTTCGCATAACTTTTTCTATACCTACTTAGCAGTTCTGGGTATGAAGCCAGAACAACTTGGATCTGAATCAGCGTTCACTTTCTATAACTTTGGAAAGTATTTCCAAATACTTTAGGACTTCTATAACAGTACCTACTATGTGGGATCATTGTGGTAATTAAATCATATAACGAATGTAAAATTGCCAGCACAGCCTCCTTTTCTAGTCCTGTCCTTATTTAATGATTTAGCGAGCCTGAAAATGTTGTGCCCTCAAACCCCGACATAAAACTATAATAAATTTATTTTACATACATATACACACAAATGTATGCATTTGGGCTAAATAATATATTGTTACAGACAAATAGCTGAACAATAAACATTTAATACTTCCTATGTTTAATGCTTGAATAATTTCTTTTAGAAAGATCAGCACGAGACTGTTTCCTATGAGGTGGAGGTTAAAGATGTCCCAAATGTCCAACTTTTCCAAACTGCCATGTCACTCCATCATCTCTGACATCAACTACTCCTCCTCCCCTCAATAATCTCCCTTCCATTTTAGGATTCCCTTGTAATGTCTCACAGAACTCACCAAATCCCAAGGAAACAACTCATGTAGTGGTGAAGTCTGGAAGGCTGGCAGGCTGGGAGGCTGGCAGGCTGGCAAGTCTCAGGTCTGTGGGTAGGTGGAGGATTCTCCCAACTTAGGTGGTTGCAGGGGCAGGTGAACCCAAATTGGCAGGTCAGATAACAACTGCCCTCTCAAGTCTAGGGGTGAGATGATGAACCAACACAGAACCAAAGCAAGAGAGTGAACTTTCTCAGAACATTCCTATATGTACCCTCAAGGAAGCTAGGGGTGATGGCTTGAGTCACACCCTCCAGCAAGGTAAGACTCAATATACATCCCACCCTGAACAGACACAGAGACTAGGATTTGTAATACATCACAAAATGGAGGACAATGACTAGAAGGGTTATATTAAGCAATTCACTGCACTGAATTTAACAATTTTGAAATCCTTATAAAGTTGAGCCCAGGAGAATTTTGTTAAAAAGAAAAATATGCAGTTCCCAGCATGCTAACGAGTAAGAGCAAAGCAACAAATGGTACAAGACCAAAAAGCAAAAAAGCCCAGAAACTGATTATACAAGTTTGTTTGAGGTCAATCCAATCAGACACAGAAATAGTCTTGTCATCTCCAGTAGCCTCACTATAGGGCAGTCAATGGTTCTTATATATCTTTTCCTGTCAAGATTCCATCCAATGTACGTAATGATGAACCAGTTACTGTTGATTCACTTCTGACTCATGATGACCTTACGAGTAGAACTGTGCTCCATAGAGTTTTCAGTGGCATAATGTTTGAGAAGCTGATCCCTGGAACTTTCTTCTGGAGCTCCTGTGGCTGGATTCAAATGATCAGCCTTTCAGTTAACAGCCAAGTGTGTTAACCATCTGCACCATCCAATGATTCCATGCAATATTAGGGAGATTTATTTTGGCCAAATTCTAATATTATGGGGTTGTGAGAAATAGAAGACAATGTCTGTGCCTATGCATATCAGATTCTTCTCTCCTATTTGCATGAACAATTTAATTGACTGCTTAAGTTTCTAGACTATAGCAATCAATCTGTAAAACATTCATCCATGCATTTAATATCCTGGACTTTTCTGATATATTATTTTCTCCTTTTTCACTTTAATTCTTTTACTTCCATTTAACAAAGTTTTTCAGGTTGAACATCTGGTCTAAACTCAATATTTCTTGTGTTTCAATGTCTCTGACACTTCTACCCACTTTGGGTTTTTTGTTTGTTTGTTTGTTTTCTTTTTGTTTTTCTTTTTCTTCTCTTTCATTCATTCATTCTCAATGCTTTTTCTCATACTCTGGGATATTCTCAGAAGAAAGCAAGTTTTAGATGAATTAGAAAGTATGAAGTGTACAAATGAAAGTAGTATAAAATAGATTAAAAAACTTGAGGAGATAATAAAAGGAGACATTCTAAAATTAAATGCAAACAGTGCTTCAGGGAGAAAAAAACAAAAACAGTTGGGAAGAGAATATTCTCCAACAGCCAGAACCAAAGGAGTCTAAAAGATCAGTGCAGGGAGTATATAAACAAGTTAGTGAACATTCCTTTCTCCTGGACAGAGAAATAAATAGAAAATTCACAGGAGACTTGATCAGTGAAGGAACAATAAATAAAATTGTTACTCAGGAACCAAAAAATAGGTTTTCCACCACGTAAGTTGGGGTAGCTTGAAGTTTCAAAATCCCACCTGAGGCTAAAACCACTATAATTTCTGAAGAAATAAATAACCTCACAGGTGACAGAGGTGTTGAAAAAGCAAGTTCTCTGCCACCAAAGAGATGTGGGTTTAATTTTTTTTTCTCTTTACTAGCTGTAAAGTCCTCATAAATTAACTGTTGAAAATCAGTTAATCTTCAGAGTCTCAGTTAATTAGTAGACATATATCACCAGGTCATTATACAGATCACAAATAGGAAAAGGGTTGAGAATGGTGGAAATTGTAATTTACTTCCTCAAAGTCTGGATCATCAAGTTTAGAGTCTGTTTTCATGGTTGATATACAAGAAGAAAGTGTAACTTGAGCGTAGGTTTGGATTGTTATTTAGAAGGTGTGTAGAGTTATAAACGGCCCATCCGCACAGGAAGCAGCTGGGAAGCATAGAGTTTTATCTGGTTCTGAGATGGCCTGGTCTCTCCCCCGACAAAAATGAATCAGAGAAAGGAAAAACTAAATAAATAAATAAGATCCAAGTACAGTTTCATTTGGCTATTGTAGTAAAACAGTTGTATTGGCCAGAACTGGTTTTTTTTCTCCTCCCCCATGATACCTTGAATTAATTTTCCATCAACTTTTCTTTGTCAGCTCCAATGGGTTATAGAAATAACTCTATTAAATAAAATCTACCAACTCCTTACTCATAGCACTTAGTTTTTTTAAAACCACAGCTCATTCTGTATGGAACCATTTACCAGAGCTGACATTAAACAACAACATTGTATTTACTTCCAAAACTTGCCATCATCACATGCACAACCTTAGTTGTGTTAAGCAATACCTTCCCACTCTCTCCTGTAGCCAGTCCCTGGTAATCTCTAATCTTTATGTCTCTATGAATTGACTGTTGTAAATATTTCATACAACCGGAATCATACAATACTTGCCAATAGTCATTTTTTTGTGTCAGGTTTATTTCACTTCGCATGTTTTTAAGGATCATCCATGCCATGACATGTGTTAGAGCTCTACTTATTTTTAGAGATGAACACTATTGCACTTTGTATATATATCACATTTTATTTATGTATTCATCTTTTAATATACAGGTTGTTCCTACCTTTTGGCTACAATGACTAATGCTGCAGTGAACATTGGCTCACAAGTAATTTTTTTTTTTTTTATCATGTAACAATCTAGTATAAACCATCTTAATGTCAATAAATATATAAAATATAAGATCACACAAAGTTTCAAAGCTTATGGCATTGATATGTCTTTTTTTAGTACTTTCCCCATAATTCCCTGAATTTGAGTCAGTTAATTCTCTAATTTAAAAGACTGATCAATTCTAAATGAGGCTGCATATTGTGGAATTATATCTTTTTGACTGTTAGCACCATCCATGCAGCTGAGTTATAGCTTTAATTTTTGTTCCAACTGCATCTGATTTCTTTCCCAGGTCTACTATGGCAAAAATTCAAAGACATAAAGCAACCTACCAGTTAAGTATATATGCACCTAACTAATGCAGGAGAAGATGTCTTTCTGTTAGTTGTTTTTAGATGCCAGAAAAATCTCTGGGGAACTAAAGGATTCTATTCATTTTTGGAGTGTCACTTTCCTATAGTGAAATATGGGACTAAAAGTTGAACAAGTGAAAATTCAATAGCTAATTATAATACATGGCTATCTAGATCTCTTAACTAGTGGAATGATTCATAGAAACAGAATTATTGCAAAGAGACAGTAGAATTATTCTTGAACCAGATTTAGAAAGAAATATTTAACAAGTAGATGGAAAATATATAAAATTCAAGTTATTATTTATTAAACAATATAATATTGAATGCCAATTCCTTATTTAGGTAGGAGTTTTGATAGGTCCTTTTGACTAACTTAAGAATGTTTTATAGAAGCCACCTTACATTTTATTTTTTTAATTTTTTGTGTGCTAACTTTAAAAAGGGGAGCTCTGGTAGCATAGTGGGTAAAAGCACTTGGCTGCTAACCATAAGGCTGGCGGTTCAAACCCACCAGCCACTCCTCGAAAGGACAATCCTACTTCCGTAGTGATACTGCTTCTGAAACCCAAGGAGGGGTCGCTATGAGTCGGGGCCGACTCGACGGCACATAACACAACAACAACTTTAAAAAATAAAATAATACAACAGAGTTATCTTCATAGCTAAATCTCTAAGTCAAATCAGTAACGAAGACATTCAAAACAACCTTGAGTCATTGACAAAGCCAAAATTTAGGTGAAATATATGTTGATACAATTGTTGTTGTTGTTGTTGTTTGCCATTGAGTCAGCCCCGACTCATAGCGACCCCTCCTTGGGTTTCTGAGGCAGTATCACTACGGAAGTAGGATTGTCCAACCTTCCTTCCGAGGAGTGGCTGGTGGGTTTGA
>NW_006922218.1:1176670-1188454 GCF_000298275.1 Orycteropus afer afer | reverse complement strand
GAGTGGCTGGTGGGTTTGATCCACCAGCCTTCTGTTTAGCAGTCAAATGCCTTAGGCACTATGTCCCCAGAATGAAAAGGTGAATAGAAAATATCAGTGAAATTTCAGTATGTATGGGAATGAATGGGGAATATAAAGAGAAAACACACATTTTTAAGAGACTGAGCTGAAAAAGTGGGTGATTTAGAATAAGGCAGTCTTGGTTTAGTAGCACTGTGATAGCTAATGTTATATATCTATTCAACTAGGCTACAATTCTCAATATTTTGGCAGACACTATGTATCCCCTCTCATTTTATAATGTGATGTGAGAGAGCCATTTTCTTGGAGCTGTGCCCTTCATTCATGATATAAAAGAACATTCTGGCAAACTTGGCTCTCTCTTAATTCTGCATTCCTCTCCTCATCCTCTGACCTCTGGTTCTTGGGACATGAGAAGGCTTCAGCTTGGTACCCGACCTGTAGATTTTAATTTCTGAGCTCACAACCCCCTGAACCACAAGTCTGCCACAAGGCTTACAGATTGTGAGTTCATCTGCTCTTCAATATCATGGGCCAGGAGAAGCCTCCAGCCAGAGAGGAGGCTGACCTACAGATTTGGGACTTGCCAGCTTTCACAATGTATGCATTGTATGGAAAGTATGTAATTGCCTGTAATATATATAATTGTATGTAATGTATATAATTATATGTAATATATGTACTTCCACAATGGATATATTTAAATAAATCTCTCTCTATTTATATTTATACACATGCTTATCTGGTTTTCTCCTCCAGGAAACCCAGCTTAAAATAAGCATCATAAAGAGATTACTGTTCCCTTCTCTTCCTCATGATGTACTCCTATTCACACCTATTATACAGGTCAAGAAGCACTAGTGGCACAGTGGTTAAGTGCTTGGCTGATAACCAAGAGGTCAGTGGATCAAATCCACCAACTTCTCCATGGTAGAAAGATATGGGAGTCTGCTTCTTATAAAGATTTACAGCCTTGGAAAACCTAACGGGTTTTTATTCTGTCATACAGGATCACTATGAGTTAGAATTGACTTGATGTATGTTTTTGTACCAACTTCTTAATAAGGATAAAGTAATTGCAATCCTGAATTCCAAGCCTAGTGTTCATGGGGTAGGAGCAGTAATGCTATAAAACACAAATTATGAATTAAGTTAGCATGTGAGGGTCTTTTATAAAAGTTGAATAATATAATTAGGGTCCTTCGTGATAAAGATTGGCTTAATTTAATAAGCAGAAATGAGTCTAACTTTTAAAAGTAAATACTTGAGATTGTGCATAGCTCCAATGTGAAGACAACTAGAGATAAAAGAATAAAAAATATTACCTAACCCATAGTGAATGTTTGATAAATACTTATAATTGAATGAAAGATCATTTTACAGTTTAGTAAAATAACCTCATAGAAGCTTTCAACTGAAAGAGAAAGAAGTGTTTGGGGCAAGAGAAAGGGAAGAAGATGAATTTGGGAACTGACTCAGGTGACAAAAGGAGCTATTTAACTTGTTGGGACTGGTCAGTGAGACTATCAAATTTAATAGAAGTGTAATGAAGATTTGTATTACTTGGACTTTAAGAAGGAAAAGATACCCACATCTTTCTCTGAACGCTATATATAATTTGAATTTTGCATTACTCTACCAGCCACTCCTCAGAAGGAAGGTTGGGCAATCCTACTTCTGTAGTGATACTGCCTCGGAAACCCAAGGAGGGGTTGCTATGAGTTGGGGCCGACTCGACGGCACATAACAACAAAAATAACATTATAAAGAAAACTATTTTTCTTCCAAATTGGCTCTCTGGATGGTAATTTTATGACCTTTCCTTTATATACTGCCTTTATAGGAAAGATCACTAATTTATATCCATAGTTTAAAACAGTTTCCTGAACTGTAAATTCATGTATCTTGTGCCATATTGGAAATCTCCGTGTAACATAACTACAATTACATACCTAGATGATAGCTAAATAGATAGATTGTTGTTATTGTTGTTATATGCCATCGAGTCAGACCAGACTCATAGCGACCCCTCCTTGGGTTTCTGAGGCAGTATCACTATGGAAGTAGATTGCCTCATCTTCCTTCCGAGGAGATTCCAGACTTACAGCATATTCAAATTATACTAAAGTGTGCATCTCCATTTACAACCATCTATTTTGTTTTGTGTTGTTTTTTGTACATCTTATCATCAGTAATATGTGTGGTATGCAATGTGGCAATGCAGGATTCACTGGTGTTATCATTCCCACATATTCACTCATCGATGTTCAAAGATCAGATTTATATAGATACTGAAAAATAAAGCCAATAATAATGAAAACAAACAGAACAAAAAGGTTGTATTTCACTTACATAAAAATGGATTTATGAAAGAGTTGTTAGATTAGAACCCCCTCATAAGCTGGGTACTTACTACCTATGCAGTGAAACCTGTGAGAATAGAAACTCAACAGGATTGCATCTGGGAAAAATTCTGCATTTTACAGGATGCACTCTTAACACTTTTTCTATCATTCATTTCACTGCAGTTCAAACCCACCAGCCACTCCTCAAAAGGAAGGTTGGGCAATCTACTTCCACATTGATACCACCTCAGAAACCCAAGGAGGGATTGTTATGGGTCAGATCTGACTCAACAGCAGTGAGTTTGGTTTGGTTATGCTCTGGCAGGTTTCCATCTTTTACAGGTGTAGGATTTCACAGGTATATGTATGATGAGTTCAAACCACCATATACATATTCAGGAAAGGTATGTGTCAATATTGTATCCTTTCACAAACTGATTCAAACTTTATACTAAGCAAAGAACCTGGAAGCTGGACTATATCCACAGATTTCTCACTATGGCCATAGTTCTGTTTCCAGCCTCCCAAGTCTTATTTATTCTTCAAGTCCTACTTTAGAGCCCCTCCATGAAGTCTTTTCTAGTTAACACAATAATTTACATCCTTCCCTTCAAAAATTGTGTACTTCTGTTGTCATCATATTAATCATTTTCTGCTGTGCATTATCTCTTGATTATTGTCTAATGGCCAGAATGAACAAAATGATGTTTACCAAATAGTTACATAATTATTTTAGGTTTCAGTGTGAGAAATAACAATGGTAGCACAATGGTTACACACTCGGCTACTAATAGAGAGATCTTTGGTTCAAATTCATCAGCCATTTCATAAGAGAAAAGACCTGGCAATCTTCTCCAGTAATGACTACAGCCTAGGAAGCACTACGAGGAGCTCTGCTGTTCCGTATAAGGTCATCACGAGTAGGAATTGATCTGACAGCACACAACAACAATAAATGAAATAGAATGATAGAATGTAATGGAACTGTAGAGGACAGCAGTACTTCAGCTCATTCATTCAATTTAGGCATTGCCCTTAAGACTTCCTCATTAACAACTGAATATACAGATCTTAGCCTATAACCAAATCAGAAATTAAATACAAATCTGTATTTCAGCCCATTCAAAATCTGTTTGAGAAATCATTCAAATAAAACCTCAGCTCTGTGTAACATGCCATTGTTGTTGTTGTTGTTGTTATGTGCTGTCGAGTCGGACCCGACTCATAGCGACCCCTCCTTGGTCTGCTGAGGCAGTATCACTACGGAAGTAGATTGCCCCATCTTCCTTCCAAGGAGTGGCCGGTGGGTTTGAACCACCAGCCTTCTGGTTAGCAGTCAAGTGCCTTAGGCACTATGCTACCAGAGCTCCTAATATGCCATTAGATGTAGATATATACAGCACAACATGAAGCCTTAATATGTTTACATAATTTATGCACATGAAACTAATGATGAATGTAAAATAGGATCTTGCAGTGTAGTAAATTACTTAGTGTGGCTTTTCTACCCATAAGTCTTTGTAAATTCCAAGGTGGGATTTTCTATGAGCAACTGAGGAGCTATCCACCTGGGTTATTTCTGTTGCGCGTGGCACAATACAATGTTCTGGAAGGTTCCCACTCTCTCTCACGTGCTTAGAGTTCTGATGCTGTGATTGGCTAGTTTGACCACCCTTCCGGGCTCAAAAGGAGGCCTCCTGGAGGCAGAACTCTCTCTGACTGCTGGTGGAGGAAGACTTGCTGCCGAAAGAGACATGCACCCCTGAAAGAGACACGTGCTGCTGGGAAAGAGACACAAGAGACACGCATCACTGAGTGAGACACCGAGGGACCAGCACTGCTGGGAAAGAGACTGTGAGAGACTGTTGGCTGAAGGACGGTGGGCTGGGAGAGAGACTGAGCGTTCTTCTTGAACTTGAGTTGTAGCCTGGTGCTTCCCTAATAAACCCCATAATCTGTGAGTTCTGTGTGGCCACTGCAGTGAATTATCGAACCCAGGAGAGAGGTGGTGGGTGCTTTGGGAGGAACGGTTGGTGAAAGGGCTGGAGGGAGGCAGCATGTCTGGCCTTGCAGTAATAGGCCTTGGGTTACTGCTGGTAATCCTATCTTCCTCTTGTGAGATTAGAGGAGGTCAGAACATGTGGCCTCCTTGTCGTTTTTGCAGATCTAAAACAAAACAAAAACCTTTTGCCATTGAGTCAATTGCGACTCATAGCAACCCTTCAGGACAGAATAGAATAGCCTCATAAGGTTTCTAAACCTGCAATCTTTATGGAAGCAGGCTGCCAAATCTTTCTCCTATGAGCAGCTAGTGGGTTTGAGTCTCTGATCTTGTAGTTAGCTACCAAGCACTTTAACCGTTGTGCCACCAGGGCACCATAAAAGTAGGATCTAATCTATACTAAATTATATATTCTAGTATAGACTTATAGGGAATGGCATGAATATTCAGAGGGTTTTTTTTAAAAATAGATCATTGATATTTGGAGTTATCAGAGATGAAACTGATCTGGCCCTAGAAAAGGGAAAGATCTTAATAGGATTTTATCAATCATTCTCAAATTTAAGCCAGGGAGTTACCAATTTTAATAGTATCTAGTGCAAATTTTGTTGAGCATAACTAATTCTTCACTCTAAGGGAGACTAAATCCTAGAGCAGACAGCTAAAAATCTGTTAAAACCTAAAAAAAAAAAAGGATGAATTTTCCAACATCAGATTGTTAATGTGTTTACTTATCTGGAGGAAGTGAATTAGATCAGACCTAATGCCATCCCTCCTTAACCAGTGATTCTGTGAATAATTTTACATATTAATTAATTAAAATTCTATTAAATGTATATAATTCCTATATATATATATTACTGGAAATTCTGATAAAGAGAGTAGAGGGAAAAGTGAGTTGATAAGAGATCCAGAAGGGGATCAAGGATCTTTTTTTACATTTCAGAGAGTAACTATGAAGAATATTACAGTGAGAAAGCTCAGAAGGCAGCAATGTATGGAAAAGGACACAAGGAAAAGGTACCCACAGGGAGGAAATGGGAAAGAGCTGTTACATTGTGGGGATTGTAATCACTGTCACGAGACAAAATGTGTATGAATTGTTGAATGCTAGATTAATTTGTTTAGTAAACTTTCATCTAAATCACAATTAAAAAAAAAATCAAGTGTAAAAAGAAATACAGTGAGAATAGAAGTACATTTAAGTCTCAACACCACCATTTACAAGCCAAGTAATATTGGTACATTTATTTAAACTTTCAAATTTTTATTCCTTCATCTATAAAATGGAAATATTTATAATAATTGTTTACATATTTAATAAGATTTTTAACAGGAACAATGAGATAATGTTATGAGTGTTTTGTAAATCATTGAAAATTTCACATTAGCAAATTTTTATAGTAAGTATTATATTACATTAATTCAAATAAATCTTATGAGAGTACTTTGTTTTTTGTTTATTGTCACACATTTGATGTTTTTAATTGTGCCTGATATATGATAGGCAGTAAATAAAAGTGTGTTAACTAAATTTGACAATATTCTTTGACTATATTCATATGGCCAAATGTGTGATGTCATTTAAACTCACTATGAAATCTAAATAGTATAGTTCATGAAAGTCTATTAATGAGCTAAAATATAGTAAAAAAAAAAAAAAAAAAAAATTTCCAGAAAGCCTTTTCCTGCTAGCAAATCTTTTCTGTTTCAGACATTAGCTATTGACTTACACGTGCATGTGAAAGAAAATACACAAATATATGATCAAAACAGTAAGTCAGAATTTTTCTTTATTGTGTATATATATATATATATGTATTTATACTTTTTATATATATTTGAAGGAGCTCTTGTTTCATAGTGATTAAAACATTCACCTGCTCACTAAAAGGTAGGCATTCAAATGCACCAGCCACTCCCCAGGAGACACATGGAATAGTCTGATTCTGTAAAGATTTGCAGCATTGGAAACCCTATGAGACAGTTCTCTATTGTAAAGGATCCCTATGAGTAGCATCTACTCAATGGCAGAGCATTTGGTTTGGATGGATATAGAAAGGTTATAAGACATACCAACATTTACCCATGTATTTGCCAATTTTTTAAGCCATTTGAACATACTACTTTGATTTTTTAAGTTTAATTTTATCTCCTGAATACATGTCTTAAGATGTTCTGGTGGTGTCTCCCCTACTTTAGTCATGTTGTCAGAAGGGACCTCCCGTGTAGGATATCATATCTGGTAAAGTGGAGTCAGCGAAGGAGGGAAAGGCCCTCAACAAGATGGATTGTCATGGTGGCTGCTGTGATGGGCTCAGGTATAGTAGGGATCATGAGGCTGGCACAGGACTGGGCAGTGTTTCGTTCTGTTGTACATAAGGTAGTTAGGAGTTGAAGTTGACTCGATGGCACGTAACAAAAAAAAAAAAAAAAAAAAAAAACCTCGTGGCATAGTGGTTAAAGCACTCACTTGCTAACCAAAAGGTGGCATTTTGAACCCACCAGACAGAAGAGGCAGTCTGCTTTTGTAAAGATTTACAGCCGTAGAAAGCCTACGGGGCAGCTCTCCTCTGTCCTCATGATGCGATGAGTCAGCACTGACTTGCTGGCAATGGGTTTGGTTTTGATTTGTATACATTTTTCGTCTATATGCACATTCATCTATTACTGTCATGGGAAAACTCTGTACTTAGAAGGAATCCAGAGACAGTGATAGAAAATGTTATTTTGCTATTGACTGAAGGTATATCCAAGTTTATTACATATGCAATGTGTCATCCAATGTCCTTAGAATATGAGAAGAACCCAGATGTGCTGCTGATTTTGTCAGATCTTTCTCTCTGTGACCGTGTTCCCTTTCCCCTGTGAAAGAAAGCAGGAAAGACCTGTAACCGTAGAAATGCTTTTATTATGGCAAGCGCTTGAAAAGTAGCCAATTAGGTGACACCAGAGATCCTGCTGCGAGTAGTATATCTTATTTTTCTTGAGCTACCATAAGCATTTGATCTATTGCCTTGGTAAGGAGGTATACATGGAAGATATTGCAGGATTTATTTTAAGCATTTTCTGAGTATATCTTCTTTCTAAAATATATATTAATATACATTTTACTCAAACTATTTTTTTTTCATTTACTTTCTACACACAAAAAATCACAAGCATAATTACTAAAATGAGATGACATATGCCTATTTATAGTAATATTTTAAATAAAAACATACAAATTAATATAAAGAATGGATTTCTGTGGAAAGGTTGATAGTGTGGCAGTGGCTTTTCTGGGTTGAAGAGAATTAAATAGTTAAGAAAAAACAAAATGATATGATTATTTAGATTTCTGAAAAGTCTCTGTCTGGATAAAACCTTCAGCCATCCCAGGAAAATGGTATGTCATTTATCTTCAAGAAGTTTGCATTGCCACATCTTCCTGAAGAGCTGAGGTTCCAGATTTGGAGGGTGAGCCCTCTCAGCATGTGTGACTTGGCTGTCATTGAAATGTTGGTTGAATTAGATATGTTCATATTAGAATCATTATTCCTGGTACTCTGAGATGATAATTTTTCCTTCACATGAGGTAGTGTCTGACCATTTGACTCATCCCAGTGTGATGCCAGATCAGACTGATACAGAAGTTTCAAACTCCAAATGGATAGGGCTCTCAGATTTAAGGCAAATAATCTACTGTCAGATTTATAGAACCAGAGACCTTCAAGGTTGCAACTACAGAGAGTACTCCCTACAAAGTCAAAAAATGAAACCCTTGAGTCAACTCTGTCATTCCTGCCTGAATCACAATGAAACTCTTTTATTCACACAAAAATATGGAAAAATGCATTTATTTGAAATCTCAGGTCTCAACTTCACAAGCCTCTGTTACAATGGTTTTTGTTCAAAATTGGCTATTCAATGTACCATCTATATAAAATGATCTGGTGAAATCCTAAAGCCTTTGAGTTCTATAAATGAGTCATTCTTCACTATTGAATGTCTGTGTATATATGTCTGTGTGTGTGTGTGTGTGTGTATCAAATCTAATAGCATAGAATGAAAAAAAAATATCCTTGGGCAAATACTAAGGTACACCTTATAAAATCTATAACACAAAAAAGTGTGAATTTGTTATCCAAAAGAGGAAAAACAAAAGGAAAGGAAAAAAATATATACATATATGTATATATATAAAAGAAATCAGACGATTGTTATTTCGTCATATTTCCTGATGATAAAAATACTGAGAATTTTCACTTAAGAGTTTCTGTGTTAGCAAACTATTTTTTTTTGTGTGGGGGGGCACATGCATTTCTTTTCTTTCCTCGGCTTTAAGTTATTCTGACAATTATTTCCTGAATATAATTCAAAATAAACAGGAAAGAAAATATGTTGATATATACATATTAAATAATTGCATAAATTTCTTCGGCTAGAAAAATGATGTATGTGTGTGTATGTCTGTGTATATTCTGCTTAATTCCTGTTCTTTTAGCCAAACAAGTTACTAGTTGTTTTTTTTGTTTTGTTTTGTTTTTTCTCTTCCCTTGAAGGTTTTCTTTCTTTTTCTTTTTCTCTGCCTCCCCAAACCAGAAAGAAGTAAGTTAGCTCCATTAGTGAGTCTCTGGCAGTAGTAATGGGGTCATTTTCACCTGTGTTTTCTCCAGGGTAGTCTGGACCTTTGGTGCTGAGTCTCAATATTTCATGCAGACACTACAGATCTGCAGAGGGACTGAAATCAGTTTGGTAGAATGACCCTTTGTCCCTTTGGTCCACCTTCAAATGACAAGGGTTGTGAGGGTTGACAGGGACTGCTTTAACTCAGCCAGCAAGCAGAAAAGAGGGTAGCATTTCCAGCACAACATTCAAGCACAGTTCGATTTACAGCAAAAGAACCAGTCAGTATCTTTCTTCCCACAGAGACTGGAGTATCAGAGCCCCAATGAAGCAAAGATGACGGATTGGAGCTCTCTACTAGTGACTAATGATTGTGGGAGCTGGGCTGAGAGTCTGTGCCAGGCTAGGGGCTTTCTCTGATTAGATTCCCGTACTTCAGCATGCAATATTTTCCTGTATAAATGATTCAGAAAATTGAGCAGAAGTCAATGAAAGAGGAGAATGGATAACCTCTTTGAAAAAGGGAAAAAATCAAGGTCCTTGTCTTTCTTTCTCTTTTTGCCCGATTTGCATATTTCTCAGCTGCCTTCCCCTTAACACCTTCTCACACCCTCCCTGTGCACACATGCATGCCAAAACCTCTGCCCGGTAGATTCCCACTCACAGCATCTCTGTTGTTATGTGCCGTGGCGTCAGACCCCACTCATAGCGACCGCTCCTTTGTTGTATGAGGCAGTATCACTACGGAAGTAGATTGCCTAACCTTCCCTCCCATGAGTGGCTGGTGGGTTTGAACCCCCAGGCTTCTTGTTAGCAGTCAAGTGCCTTAGGCACTTCGCTACTAGGGAGCTCTGGTATCAACTTGATAGGACAGGACAGAAGTGCCTCCTAAGGTTTCCAAAGCTATAAGCTTTAATAAAGCAGATTGCCACATCTTTCTCACAGAGAGGGGTGCTGTGTTCGAACCAGTCTTCCCCGGTTAACAGCCAAGCTCTTAGCTACTGCACCACCAGAGCTCCTTGCGTGGATGCCAGTTGCTCTCATATTAGAAACTTCCGAAAGTATGTTACAATTTCCATCACAGAAAACCTGCTTTCCTTTGTGACCTTACCTCCTCGCAATTTAGAGCCTGCCCGTACATCACGCGTTGAAGAGCTCGACCATTATGAAGAAGACAGAGACACTATTTTTTCTATTCTCTTCCCAGAGCTTGGCTCATTTTACCAGTTTCAAAAAAACCTTGTAAATGTATCTGGGGAAATGAATGATCAAAACAAAACATGAAACCAACTGCTCTATTTTTTATTGACTAAACATGTAATCAGTTCTTTGTTTTACAGACACTCACTGGTTTAGATTGTCCAAATTTCCCTGCAAAGGAACAAGAGATTAGTTACTCTGGTTCTACCAGTTCTACAATTAAGAAACAACAAATACTATGCATGCAAATTAACACTTTTTTTTTCACACATTTTTGCATACCTTTTATATGTGAATATGAATATTTAATTATTTAAAGGGCAGATGTAAAAACTGAAATGTAAACATTTTAATAAATGATTAATTACAATACCATGAAAGAATCTTTGAAATATTGTGTTAAGTAGTCTATGAAGCTTTAAATAAAAATAAATAAATATATAATTATCAGAAAGTCATTGCTCTCACCTGAGCCAGAAATAAGGCTGGATATTTTACTGCATATAGATATTTCTGAATCAGTCAGCTGTTGATAGCAGTCTAAGAGTTTCTGAACATTGCTGTGATTGCCACCCAGTAGAATCAACTCACTGACCACTAACAACAGCAACAACAAATGGATTAAGAAAATAGTAAAATAATAAAAAAAATGGATCATATTATGGTACAATCCATTCTTTATACATTCCAAGATAGAGTGGCTCTCCATGACAGAAATGATCTGTTCAGAGGCAAGACAGTAATGTGGGCTATGTATACTGTTGAGGTTGCTGTGTGCCACTGAGTCAGTTTTGACTCATAGCAATCTAATAGACAGACTAGCCCTGCGAAGTTTCTTTTGTTTTTGTTAATCTTCATGGTAAAGGAGCTCTGGTGGCATAAGGGGTAAGGCATTTGGATGCTGCCAGAAGGTGAGTGGTTCAAATCCATGAGCTATTCTGCAGGAGGAAGATATGCCAATCTACTTAAGTATAGATTTATTACCTGGGAAAACTAATGGGATGGCTGAGTTGGAATCCATTCGATGACAATGGGTTTGGTTTTTTTTTTGAAATCTGCATGGAAGCAGATAGCCAGGATTTTCTCCCTTAAAGTTGCTTGGTAGTTTCAAACAATCAACATTTTCATTAACAGCAAAGCACTAAAAACAGGCTCTTTTATTTATAGAGAGAGATATGTGTCATTTAAAGTCGACAGTATGTGCTATGAAATTGGATGTTATATGATTTGGACATTGTGTGAACACTATAATAAAACCTTATGGCAGCCCTCTTCTGGTCCTTTTCATCAATTGACCACTACTGCCACTTCTGGCAGAGATGAGGGGTTTAGTGGCAGCAGTAGCAGCATGGGGGGAATAAGAGGAAGTGAGCAGGGAGGAAGCAGAGCATACCTTGCCCACCTGAGCAGCAGGAGTAGTCCATCCACCATACCACCCCCACCACTGTCCAGGGGAAAACATCTGAGTGCCCAGAGCCATATCCTCTGGTTCACCTGCCTATATCCCACTCATGGGCCATGGTCAAAAACCTGGGATAATGTTCTTTAAGACCATGTAGTGGGGAATAATAAACAAAAGGAGACCTACTTTTCTTAAAAAAAAAAAAA
>NW_006922218.1:1166657-1176430 GCF_000298275.1 Orycteropus afer afer | reverse complement strand
GACTGCTAACCAGAAGGCTGGCTGTTCAAACCCACCAGCCACTCCTCAGAAGGAAGGTTGGGCAATCTACTTCTGTAGTGATAACTGCCTTGGGAACCTAAACACGGGTCTCTATAAGTTGGATCCGAATCTACAGCAGTGAGGTTTTTCTTAGTTTATATGCACACATAGGCACACACATAAATCTGTCACTGTCAGTTTATAGTATTATGTGGACTTGCACATTGCTAGGCTGCTAGAAGATATGTCACCAGTATTTCAACTACCAGCAAGATTCCTCATGGTAGACAGGTTTCAACAGAGCTCGTAGACTAAGATAGACTAGTGAGAAGAACCTGGAGATGTGCTTGTAAACAAATGGCTAGTGAAATCTTCATGAACCGCAGGGGAGCACTGTCTGATTCAGTGCCAGAAGATGAGCCCTTAGGTGGGAAGGCACTTAGAATACAGCTGGGAAACTGCTACTCCTTTAAAACACATTGGACCTTAATGACAAGGACAAAGTAAAGCTTTTCAGGACTTCATTAACTGATGAGGCACAAGTCAAAAAGAAGATACAGCTACATTATTAATCAGAGCAGAAGAACGTACAAAATATAAATCCAGAAACTAGAAAAATCACCAAAAATGAAGTGGAACCCAAAAATATTCATATCTTAGGCTTTAGTGAGCTGAAAAAGACTGATATTGACCTTTCTGAATTGGGCAATCATAAGGTGTACTACACCAGGAACAACAAATTGAAGAGGAATGGCATCACGTTCATCAACTAAAATAACATTTCAAGACATCCAGAAATACAATGTTGTCAGTGATAGAATATTATCTATAAGCCTCTAAATAAGACCAGTTAATGTCACTATTGAAATTTCTACACTAATCTCTAATGCCAAAGATGAAGACATTGAAGATGTTTACCACTTTTGTAGTCTAACATTGATTAAACATACAATCAAGATATATTGATAATTACTATTGACTGAAAATGGAAAGTTGGAAACAAAAAGCAGGATAAGTAGCTGGAAAATATGGTCTTGGTGACAGAAACAATACCTAGGATTGAAAGATAGAACATTACAAGATGAATGACTTATTCATCGCAAATACCTTTTTTCAAAAACATAAATGGCAGCTGTGCATATTGACATTGTTGGATGTAATACATAGGAATTAAATGGGCTATATTCATAAAAAGAGTAAGTATGTATGATCAGTCAGAACAAGACCAGCAGTCCACCGTAAAACAGATGATCAATTGCTCATATCCAAATTCAAGTTGAAGCTAAAGAAAATTAAAAGTCCTGAGGAACAAATTATAATTTCAGTATATCACACCTGAATTTAGGGACCATCTGAAGAAAAGGTTTGACATAGTGATCAATAATCAAGGAAGACTAGATATGCTATGGAATGATATCTAGTATAATATTTGTAGAAGCAAATGGTCATTAAAAAGTCAGAAAAGAAATAAAAGACTAAAAGATTAAAGTGGAAAGAGAGTCTGAGAGACTTTGAAACATACTCTTGAACATGGAGTCATTAAAAGAAATGATAAAGTAAAATAGCTGATTTCAAAGAGAGCTTGAGAAGATAATATAAAAGATTTTAATGAAGTGTACAAAGACCTAGAGTTAGAAGACCAAAAGCAAATAACAAGCTGAAAGAACTGAAGACAACATTTAAACCTTGAGTTGCAATAATGAAAGATTCTATGAGCAAAATATCAAACAATGTAGGAAGCATCCAACAAAGATGAAAGGAATACTTCAAGTCACTATACCAAAAAGAATTGGTCAACATTCAGCCATTTCAGGAGATAGTATATGATCAAGAACCAATGTTACTAGAGGAAGAACCCAAGCTTCACTAATGATATTGGCAAAACACAAGGCTTTAGGAATTGACAGAATACCAATAGACAGATTTCAACAAATGGATACAACACTGAAACTATTCCCTCATCTATAACAAAAAATTTGGAAGACACTTGGTCAATCATTGACTAAGAACCTTATTTGTGCCCATCTCAAAGAAAGATGATCCATCAGAATACAGAAGTTATCATACAGTATCATTAATATTACACATAATTAAAATTTTGCTGAAAATATTAAAAACTGTTTACAGTAGTCCATTGACAGGATCTGTCAGAAATCCAAGCTGAATTCAGAAGAGGATGTAGAATTGCAAAAAGGGCAAGGAGGCTACATGTTCTGACCTCCTCTAATCCCACAAGAGGAAGACAGAATCACCATCAATAGCCCGAGGCCTATTCCTAAGAGGCCAGACATGCTGCCTCCCTCCAGCCCTTTCTCCAACCGTTCCTCCCAAAGCACCCACCACCTCTCTCCTGGGTTCAATAATACGTTGCAGTGACCACACAGAACTCACGGATTACGGGGTTTATTAGGGAAGCACCAGGCTACAATTCAAGTCAGGAAAAACACTCAGTCTCTCTCCCAGCCCACCGGCTCTCAGCCAAGTCCCTCACAGTCTCTCCCCCAGCAATGCATGTCCCTCGGTGTCTTACTCAGCAATGAGTGTCTCTTATGTCTCTTTCCCAGTAGCACGTGCCTCTTTCAGGAGTGCGTGTCTCTTTCAGCAGCACGTCTTCTTCAACCAGCAGTCAGAGAGAGTTCTCCCTCTAGGAGGTCTCCTTTTGAGCCTCGCAGAGTGGCCAAACTAGCAAATCATAGCATCAGAACTCTAAGCACCTGAGAGAGAGTGGGAACCTCCCAGAACCTTGTTTTGTGTCACTCCCAACAGAAATACTCCAGGTGGACAACTTTAGCAATCAGGAGCTCCTAAGTTGCTCATAGCAAATCCCACCTTGGAGTTTACAAAGACTTATGGGTAGAAAAGCCACACTAAGTAATTTACTAAACTGCAAGAATAAACAATATGATTACTGATGTCAGATGGCTATTAGCTGAAAGGAAAATACCAGAAAGATGTTCACCTGTTTTTCATTGACTATACAAAGGCTGTGTGGATCACAAGAAATTTTGGATAACTTGTGAAAAATGAGAGTTCCCAAATGCCTAATTGTGCCCATGTAGAATGTGTACAAAGACCAAGAGGCAGTTGTTTGAACAGAACATTGAATATTGCATTGTCTAAAATCAAAAAACTGTGTGTCAGCATTGGGTCCTTTCACTGGACTTATTTAATCTGTGTGCTGTTGTTGTTAGGTGGCATCAGGTCAATTCCAATTCACAGCAACCCTATGTAACACAGAATGAACCATGGCCCAGTCCTGCAGCATTTTCCCTGCTATGCTTGAGCCCGTCATTGCAACCACCATGTCAATCCATCTCCTTGTGGGTCTTCCATTTTTTGCTGATCCTCCACTTTATGAAGCATAATATCCTTCTCCAGGGAATGGTCATTCTGACATGAACAAAGTAGGTGAGATGAAGTCTAGCCCTTCATGCTCCCAAGGAGCATTCTGGCTGCACTTCATCTACGACAGATTTGTTAGTTCTTCTGGCAGTCCCAGGTACTTTTTAGTATTCTTCACCAATACCACAACTCAAAACATCAATTCTTCTTCGGCCTTCCTTATTCATTGTTCAGCTTTCCCATGCATATAAGGCCACTGAAAATACCTTGGCTTGGGTTAGGTACACCTTCTCTTGAAAGAGACATCTTTGCTCTTTAGTACTTCAAAGAGATCTTTTGCTGCAGATTTGCTCATTGTGATACGTCCTCTGATTTCTTGGCTGCTACTTCCATTGGTGGGAGCTCTGGTAGCATAGTGGCTAAGACACTTGCCTGCTAACCAGACAGCTGGCGGTTCAAACCCACCAGCCACTCCTCAGAAGGAAGGTTGGGCAATCCTACTTCCGTAGTGATACTGCCTCGGAAACCCAAGGAGGGGTCGCTATGAGTCGGGGCCGACTCGACGGCACATAACAACAACAACAACTTCCATTGGTGTTGATTGTGGAAACAAGGCATATGAAATCTTTGACAATTTTAATATTTTCTCCATTTATCATGATGCTGATATTAGTCCAGTTGTGAGAATTTTCATTTTCTCTATGGTAAGTTGTAATCCATACTGCAGACTGTAGTTTTTAATATTCATCAATAAGTGCTTCAAGTTATCTTCACTTTCAGCAAGCAAGGTTGTGTCATCTGCGTATTGCAGGTTGTTAAGAATTCTTCCTCCAATCCTGATGCCATACTCTACTTCATACAGTCCAGCTTCTTGGATTATTTGCTCAACATCTCAAACAAACAAAAAAAAAAACCTCACTGCTATCGAGTCAATACTACTCACAGTGACCCCTCCTTGGGTTTCCAAGGCAGTATCTCTATACATCTTCTTGTTCTGTTCAATTGATAGCCTCCTGATCATGTAAAATTTCCTCATGAACACTATTGATGGAATTCCCATCCTTCACGATGTTATCCATAATTTGCTATGATCCACACAGTCTTTACATACTCAATAAAGCACAAGTAAACATCTTTCTGGTAGTCTTTGTCTTCAGCCAAGATTCATCTGACATCTGCAATGATATTCCTCAGTCCACATCCTTTTCTGAATCCAGCTTGAATTTCTGGAAGCTCCCTATCACTGTACTGCTGTCATGGTTTTTGAATTATCTTCAGGGAAATTTTATTTGTATGTAATATTAATAATATTGTTCAATACTTTCCACATTCTATTGGGTCACTTTTCTTTGGAATGGGCACAGATATGGATGTCTTACAGTCAGCTGGCCAGGTAGCTGTCTTCTAAATTACTTGGCATAGATGAGTAAGTTCCTCCAGCGCAGCACTGGTTTGTTGAAACATTTCAAGGAGCATTCCATTAATTCCTGAAGGCTTGTTTTCCGCAAATGTCTTCAGTGCAGTTTGGACTTCTTCCTTCATTACTATTGGTTCTTGATCATATGCCACCTCCTGAAATAGTTTAACATTGACCAATTATTTTATACAGTGAGGCTGTGTATTCCTTCCATCTTCTTTGATGCTTCCTGAATCATTTAATATTTTGCTCATAAATTCTTTCAATATTCCAACTCCAGACTTCATTTTTTTACTTTGATTCTCACGTTGAGGAACACCAAGCAAATTCTTCCCTGTTGTTTTTTTTTACTTCCAGGTCTTTGCACATTTCATTATAATAATTTAATTTGTCTTCTCTAGCAGCCCTTTGCAATCTTCTGTTCAGCTCTTTTATCTTGTCATTTCTCCCATTCACCTTAGCTACTCTCTGTTCAAGAGCAAGTTTCAGAGCAAATCAAGAGCTTGGACTATATGATGAAGAATGGGCATTAAGACAGGGGAAAGACTCATTACAAATGTGCAGAGGATACCATCTTGCTTGCTGAACATTAAAAGAACTTGACAAATTTACCAATGAAAATGGAAGAATACAGCCTTCAGTATGGATTACACCTCAACATAAAGAAAACCAAAAGCCTCACAACTGAGCCAAAAGCAACATCAAGATAAATGGAGAAAAGATTGAAGTTCACAAAAATTTCATTTAACTTGGTTCTTCAATTGATTCCCATTGCAGCAGTAGTCAAGAAATCAAAAACAAACAAACAAACAAACATTAAAATGTTAAAAAGCAAAGATGTCTCTCTGAGGACTGAGGTGTGCCTGATTCAAGCTATGGTAATTTCAATAGCCTCATATACATGTGAAACCTGAACTATGAATAAGGAAGACTGAAGAAGACTTGATGATTTTCAATTACAGTGTTGGAGAATGTGGTGCTCACTCTCTCAGGGTATTTTTGTAAATGTGCTAATTTTCTTTACAACAATATGTAGAGAAAAATTGGTGTAGCACTGTTTACAAAAATACCTCCCAGAGAGAAGAGAGTGAGTACTTGATAAACAAACATAGAAAGTATATGTTATTGGTGTAAAAGTATGGTGTGTGAACATATATATGTGTGTGTGTGTATATACACACACACACATATATATTTTGTTGTTGTTGTTTTTAGGTTCTGTCACATCATTTCTAACTCATAGCAACACTATGTAAAATAGAACAAAATAGTACCCAGTCCTGCACCTATATGGAGCTCTGGTAGCATAGTGGCTAAGACACTTGCCTGCTAACCAGACGGCTGGAGGTTCAAATCCACCAGCCACTCCTCGGAAGGAAGGTTGGGCAATCCTACTTCTGTAGTGATACTGCCTCGGAAACCCAAGGAGGGGTCGCTATGAGTCAGGTATGACTCGACGGCACATAACAACAACAACAACAACAGATGTAGTAGTTGTTGTTGTTGTTAGGTGCTGTCAAGTTGTGTCCAACTCATAGCAACCCTACGCACAGCAGAATGAAAGACTGCCTGGTCCCGCGCCAGCTCCATGATCCTTGCTATATTTAAGCCCATCATCGCAGCCACCGTGTCAATCCATCTTGTTGAGGTCCTCCCCCTCTTTCATCGACCCTCCACCCTACCAAGCATGACATCCTTCTCCAGGGAATGGTCCCTGGAGATACAGATACTCCTCACTTATAATCTGCTATCTCTCACTTTATTAAATGATTCCTAAAGCTGTGAGACACTACCAGTCAGTACATATCTGGCTAATCCAACAATTCCTTTGTCCAAAACAGAATCCTAGAAAATCTTTCTGACAGTAAATGATATTCAAACTTTGTGTCATTTTCAAATCTCCAACAGCAAGGAAGATATTTCAAAGTATTTTTCTATTTCATATCGGAAGTGTTTTTGATACTTAATGTATTAAAATGTAAACACCAGTAAATTTCTCCTTAATTTTTATATATGGTCATATTATGTATTTTTAGAATCATCTGTAATTTAGACTATGGAAAATAGTGTGGTTGTTTGTATCTCCAAGCAATTTAGAAGCAAAATGAATTACATTATCTCTGAGCTTATTTTTTAATTTTTATTTTTTTAAGTTAATTACTTCAAAGTATTTGATCTTGACATTTAAGTAACTTGAGAGTGTTGATGATTTACTCAAATATTAAAAACAGAATAAAAAGTGCTAGGAGTGTAGAAAACAAAAAGAGATTCATATTTGTTAGACAAGCATACATAAAAAATAATTATATAAATTGTTAGTTCAGTAGTTCATTCAGGATTCATAAAACAAAGAAATTGGCTTAATAATGGAGAAATGAGTATAAAAGTATAAAATGTAAAATGCCATTGACTGAAAAAAAAATTAAAAAAAAAGAAAGATTCCCTGAGTGTTTTCTAGCACCTTCTTTGTATTTTAATTTTTAATATTACATAAATCTTTGAAATCTTGTAAAAATACTATTTGTCTAGATCTTGTCAACTGTAGGGGAAATTCTTCTCTAGTTAATCATAAGAAAAAACTACACTATACTCCAATGCTGACTGAGCACTTACTAGGATACCATTTGCCAGGTGCTAGAGAGACAGATAAAAACTAAACATTCTTCTTTAGGGGCATCTGATGCTATGAAGGAGAAAAGTATTTTAAAAGACTATTTCAATGTAATAAAGTAGAAGCAAAGAGAATCTTAAGTAAAAACAATAGAGGAAAACACTCCAGACAGGGAACATTCGTCCCAAGAGACTTAGCTTCTTTGTCAAGATTTTGGCAGGGTCTTGAAAGTTGAAAATACTCACGTGGCTTAGTGATAACAGATCTTGGAAAGAAGGTTGGGTAATCTACTTCCATAGTGATACAGCCTTGGAAACCCAAGGAGGGTTTGCTAAGAGTTGGATCTGACTTGTCAGCAGTGAAGTGTTTTTTTTTTTTTCTTTTTTTCTTTTTTGGTTTTGTTTTGTTTAAATCTATTATCTATTTCCTGTTACCAATCATCTGAAATTTTAGAAATGATTTTTTTTTCCCCTTTTCTGGTATATGTAACTTTCCTTCCCTGAATATAGATTTTTCTCTTCCAGTCAAATTTAAATATATCTCCTCCCCAAAAAAGAAAGTGTATCTACACATATATTTCCCATTTCTTTGCTGTCTTAATACATTGACCAGTACAAAGATTCTTAGGCTCTTAGAATCCCCTTTCCCACACTTGCCATGAATGATTAAGGTATTCCTTTCTATCTTAATGTCTCTACGTTCTTCATTCATTTTATGCACCTTATGGTTAATTCACATTTCTAATAATTCTGGGAAGCTCTGGTAGCATAGTGGCTAAGACACTTGCCTGCTAACCAGACGGCTGGCGGTTCAAACCCACCAGCCACTCCTCGGAAGGAAGGTTGGGCAATCCTACTTCCGTAGTGATACTGCCTCGGAAACCCAAGGAGGGGTTGCTATGAGTCGGGGCCGACTCGATGGCACATAACAACAACAACAACTAACAACAACAACAATAATTCTGAGAAAACTTATTTTGCACCCATTTGATTCTTTTCCCCATTCAGATCTGTTCACATATCTCAGAAATTTACTTTTGTGATATAGAAGATGCCCTTTCATTGGCACTTAATATATGTTCTAGAATGAACAAAGTGGCAAAACGGCATTAGGTGGAGTAATTCCCTCATGTAGCATGGTCATAGTTGCCCTACTCACTGCTTTTTTTGTTTGTGGGATTGCAGCCGAGTGGAGGCAAAGTTCAGCCTGCATGCCCTGTTGAAGGCAGACAAATAAATATGATAACTCAGTTCCTTAAGAACTGAATGGAATGAAATGTCAATTTACACATTCTTTCTCTCCATGTTATCCCCCTAGAAACAGGTGATAAGTATGTTAATGTGTTTCAGGAGATAACTTGAAAATTAACTTTGGCCCATGGACATGTGCAGTGAGAGAAATGGGAATAAATTTGTTGGGAACTGACATTCTCCCTGCTGCCTAAGCCCCAATCAGCTGATGACAGGATGACTCATCCGGTGCACAAGCACACTGCATTAAAAATTGACTGTCCCTTTAAACTGAGGTGAAGGACGCTTCAGCCAATCCTCAGTTAATTCATGCCCAAATTCCTGAAGTTTTCATGAACATATATAACCCCCTCTCCTGAAGCTTACAAAACTATCCTGACCTCCATTCAGGGAGTCAGATTTGAGTACTGGTCCCTGTCTCCTTGTACTGCTGTTTTGCAATAAATAACTTTCTCTCTTCTTAATCACTCAGTGGGTAAACTGTTTTGGCCTGATTGTGCACTGGGCAGGGACCCACGTTTGGTATGACTTCAGGATAATATTAAGTTTCAAAGAGCTCTGGTGATGTAGTGCTTAAGGGATTTGACTGCTAACCAGAAGGCTGGCAGTTTATACCCACCAGCTACTTCTTGGAAGGAAGATTATGCAATCTACTTCTGTAGAGATACCACCTTGGAAACCCAAGGAAGGGTTGATATGAGTAGGATCCAACTCCATGATAGTGAGCTTGGTTTTTGGTATTAAGTTTCAAGTATATGAGAGGCAAACTTATGTAGACATAGTGTTCCACATAGAAGTCCCTGGGTGTCGCAAACTGTTAACCATACAATGACTAGACAAACGGTTGGCAATTTGAACCCACCCAAGCGTATCTAGGAGTTCTGGCTGTGCAGTGCCTAAGGCATTTGACTACTAGCCAGAACGTTGGCAGTTCAGACTCACCAGCCACACTGAGGAAGGAAGATGGGGTAGTCTATATCCCTAAAGATTTAGAGCCTCAGAAACCCATTGGGGGGTCATTATGAATTGGAATCAACTCTCTAGCAGTAAGTTTGTTCTTTTTTTTTTTTTTTTGAGATCTCTCTTGGAAGACAGCCCTGGGAATCTGCTTCTTAAAGATCACATCCTTGAAAACCTGTAGTGGTTAAACTAC
>NW_006922218.1:1145017-1166235 GCF_000298275.1 Orycteropus afer afer | reverse complement strand
CAGTGATCTAAGATGTTGGGGGACGTAAAGAAACCCCCCGGTTTCAAAGTTCATTTAGGAAAATATTATCTAGGGAGGATGCAAGGTTCAGGTATGTGGAAGACTTTCAGGAGCCGAGCAAATCTCTGATACGTGCTGAGTCCGGATGGCTTTTGTGATGCGTGCTGAGTTCGGAGGAAGTTCCTTGATACCTGCTGAGACTGGACAGTAGATAAAGGCTCTAAGGAGTGTTTAGAATTCCAAAAGTCCTGTTAGTATTGCTGACACTAAAAGGCTTCTGGTTAAAGATTTTCCTGGAGGCTACTAGAACTCTGGTTTCAGACTGACTCACAGTTTGAACCTCCAGCCTTCTGGTTAGCAGTCAAATCCCTTAAGCACTATGCCACCAGAGCTCCCCAGAATTCATATAGAGTTTTTGAAAATAGTACATTCAGTTTATTTTAAGCATGCAATTAAGCATGAATATAATTGAAGTATTAGCAAAGCATTAATTACCCTTTTAAAGGGTTTGACAATAATGAATTTTCCATTACATAATATTTCTTTAAAAGGTTTCATTAAAATGATTTACAATTTTCCATTAGGCTCCAGAACACAAGGACCACTCAATCCCTAACAAACAACAAAGTAAAATAGGATGAGTGAAAAGAAAGAAAGAATGATGGGTAAAATGTAAACTCCATTTTAACCAACAGAGAAGTTTTGATATCATACTATACACACAAACATACATGCACACCCACACACACTTGTGCATTATAAAAGGCTTGCATTATAATTTTAGACATAAACTTTTAAAATATATTGCTGATTGCACTAGTTAGAAACTATCCAAACATTAATGTGTTATATCTACTTCACTATTGCAATAGCCCAGTAGATGTGGTCAGTATCACTGCTTCTTAATACCCTCTAAAATTCTTCAAAGGAACTCTGGTTGCTGTGTTTAAAGCTCTGGGCTCCCAGCCAGAATTTTGGTAGTTCAAACCTCCAAGACATTCCATGGAAGAAAGAAGAGGCAGTATGCTTGTGTAAGATTTACAGCTTGTCCCTTCTGGGGCTTTTCTGCTCTGTCCTAGACAGTCTCTATGAGTCAGAATTGATTTAATGCAGTGTGATAGTTAAGTTTGTGTATCAACTGGGCTTGGCCCGGTTGAGTGGCTAGGCAGCTAGATGTAGTATTCCCCATGATGAGACTGGTAATCAACTCCATGGTGAAATCTACTGTGAGCAGCTGAGTAGCTGCTTTAGGGGTGTGGTCTGCTTCCTGTATATATGGAAAAGCTCTGGGAATGATCTCTAGCTTATGGTATGCTTGAACCTGCATGTAGCGGTATTGTTGTTCAGCAGTCTGCCATACTCTGCCGATCTTGGGACTTTTCAATGAACTTGAATGAATGGCCTGCTGTGTGGCTTGGTGACATTGAGACTGTGCCTTTTTACTTGCCAACCTTGGGCTTGTCAGTCTCAGCAGCCAATAGCAGTCCGAGTTAAGAGACACCTCCTGCTTCAGTGGGCTGGGAGCAAGAGGTAGAGCTGAAGCTCAAGATTGAGGGGCTTTCACCTAGCCCCTAGTGCCTGGCACTTTAAACTTGGACTTAAAGCCTCCAAACTGTAAGATAATAAACTCCTGTTTGTTCAACCATCCCATTTGTGGTATATTCTTGTCAGAGCGGCACTAGTAAACCAGAACAAGCAGTGTTTCTTTCTTCCTTTCTTTTTTTCTAAGGGCTTCAGGCATGACTTGTACTTTGAGTAGCCAAGAAAAGAATGTATATAATAGATTATAGATCTAACTGGAATCTGACTGAATCACTTTAAGCAACCTGTGTTCTTAATGGAGCTCTGGTAGCACAGTGCCTAAGGCATCTGACTGCTAACCAGAAGTTTGGTGGTTCAAACCTACCAGCCTCTCCATGGAAGCAAGACTGGGCAATCTACTTCCATAAAGATTTACTGTCTCGGGAACCCAACTGGAGTCACTATGAGAAGGAATCGACTCAAGATCAGTGGGTTTGGTTTTTATGTCCTTAATATCCCTGCCTTAGACAACGTTATACTGTAGTGCACCCTAGAAATTACCAATCCAACTCCAAAATCATCAGGAATTGCAATGGATATGTTGGGTATGCTACTTATTTTATCTAGTGTCCTTTTTATTCACCACACTGTACGTCTTCTTTCCTATACAAATTCTGTTTATTTCATAGGACTGAAGTCTGCTCCAATCTTCCCTATTCTTGCAAATCCCAATAATGGCAGTACAATGCAGAAATCACCCATCCTCTTTATATTGTATCTTGCCTATAATCAATGTATCATTATTAATCAATTCTAATTCCTTCTTGAGATTTGATATAAGTGATGGTATCCTCTGGGCTCACTTATGCATATGGTTAACTGGCAGGTCTGCTAACTACTAGATAATTTAAGATGGTCTCACGCACAGGTCTGGTGGTTAACTGACTTTCAGCTTGGGTAGCAGGTGAAACTGAGTTACCACACTCCTCTCATCATTCAACAAGCTAGCCTAGGCTTATCTCTATTGTACTGCCAACACTTCATGAGCAGCAAAAGGGTGGGTCCCAATGTCTGAGCACGTTTCATGTCTCTGGTTTATCGTGTGGGCTGCTGTCCATTAGCTACATCAAATCACATGGTAACCATAGACTATGAGAAGATTTTACCTGAAACTGTGAATATTAAAGGGGTGTGAGCAATATTGAGATATGATTGCAAACATTTACAATAATAGGGAAGAGGAAAAATTGCTCTGACTAAAGCATTTTTCCTGGAATTAGGGGTGCATATCTGGGAAACTAAGACTGAGGAGATATATAAAAACTAGAGCTAAAATATTAGATTAAGAAATGTTAAATTTGTCAGTGGGCATCCATGGAATATTTTGGACAAATGATTGAATGGATCACGATCAAAGCTACATTCCCAAGATTCATTAGGAAGAAGTATATAGGATGAACATGAATAGGTTATCTTTGAGATACGTTTTACACTTGTGAAAATACAAAAGGAAAAAAAAAAAAAATAAGTGCAGTATCTACAGCCCTGATATACACCTTGCAGTGCAGTGAATTATTTGGTATGGCTATTCTAGCCATAGTCTTTGTAACTACCCCCAGATTATTGGGTGGGACCATGCAAATAAGGTGTAAATAACTCCGATGTAGTGATTGGTTCGTTTTGTCACCCTGCCAGGCTTGAAATGAACCCTTCTAGAGAGAGAGAGAGAGAAGATCTCACTGCCATCAAGAGAGAAGAGCTAGAGGTGAAGTGGAACACATCCTTGGACCTGAGATGCCTGCGTTGGACCTCCTTGGCCAAAAGATGCTCCAGCAAAGAGACACCCCGGCACAGAGATGCTTTGGTGAAAAGATGGTGGCAGTGGAACCAAGAGACATGAGACAGAGCAGCAGGCTTACTTGGCCCACAGAGGCAGAGGACAGGCCTAGAGGCCAAGGGCCCGAGAGGTATGTCTGAGGGCACAGCAGAGGGGAAACGCTCCTGATTGAAAAATTGTATCCTGAGTGTGTTCCTGAACCTGAATTGTAGGCTGTTGCTTCCCTCATAAACCTTATAATTGTGAGTATTATCTGTGAGTTCTGTGTGGCCATTACCACAAATCATTAAACCCAGCAGAGAAATAGTGAGTGCTACTAGTGGGAGGGACGGTGTCAAAGTTGGTAGAAAGGCTGGAGGGTGGCAACACATCTAGCCTCATAGGCGGCTGCTGATGGTGATTCTGTCTTCCACTTGTGAAGTTAGAAGAGGTCAGAAGATGTCACCACCAAGTCCTTTTAGCATACTTGTAGCTCAACCTAATATCCTGAAAACCTGACATTTAACAGCAAGAAAGTGTTATAATGATAGGAAACATGATAAACAATGGAAACAAAATTGTACATGAAACTGTTCTTTTTGATCTGCAAATTACATCGATTGTAATCATTGCTTACAAATAGGGACTATAGAAGTAAATACAAATGGTAACAATTGAGGAAAATTCTGAGTTTAATCTCTCACGGAGATTTACTACAACAAAATAAGCCCCACCTCCTCTTATCACTGTCTTCCATTTTGGCCATAAACCTCTAGAAAACACATATCTATTAAACACCCCAAGCCTACAATGCATTTTTGTTAAACATTCCAGAAGCTATAGACAATGTATCACTGTCAGCAGCACCAAAGAATTTCCCTCTTCCTTCCACCCCATTGTTGTTCTTGTTGTTCGGTGGTGTCAAGTTGTCTCCAACTCATAGCGACCCTGTGCACAGATGAATGACACACTGCCTGGTCCTGTGAGAGCTCCACAATCCCTGCTATATCTGAGGCCGTCATTGCAACCACTGTGTCAAAAGCATCGATTCTTCTTTGTTCTTCCTTATTCACTATCCAGCTCTCATGTGCAATTGAGGTGATTGAAAATACCATGGCTCCTGTCAGGCACACCACCTTAAACCTCAAGGAGACACCTTTGCTCTTCAGCACATGAAAGAGGTCTTTTGCAACAGATTTGCCCTGCTCTGGTAGCATAGTTCCTAAGACATTTGACTGCTAACCAGAAAGCTGGCATTTCAAACCCACCAGCCAATCCTCAGAAGGAAGGTTGGGCAATCTACTTCCATAGTGATGTCCCCTTGGAAACCCAAGGAAGCGTCACTATGATTCAGATTCCACTTGATAGCAGGATTAGTGTTCATTGTAGAACCAAGCAATATGAAGTCCTTGAAACTTCAATCTTCTCTCCATATATTGTGATCCTGCTTATTGGTCCAGTTGTGAGGATTTTTGTTTTCTTTATATTGAGGTGTAATCCATACTGCAGACTGTATTCTTCAATCTTCATCAGCAAGTACTTCAAGTTATTTTCCCTCTCAGCAAGTAAAATTGTGTCATCAGCATATCACAGATTGTTAATGAGTCTTCCTCCAATCCTGATGCCACATTCTTCTTCATATAGTCCAGCTTCTTGGATTATTTGCTCAGCATACAGACTGAATAAGTATGGCGAATGGATACAACCCTGACACACTCCCTTCTTGATTTTAAACCATGCAGTGCCACCTTGTTCTGTTTGAATGACAGCCTCCGGATCTATGTACAGGTTCCTCATGGGTACAATTATGAATTCAGGAATTCCTAATCTTCTCAATGTTATCCATAATTTGTTATGATCCACACAATCAAATACTTTTGCATAGTCCATAAAACATAAGTAAACATCTTTCTGGTATTCTTTGCTTTCAGCCAAGATCCATCTGACATTAGTAATGATATCCCTCACTCCATGTCCTCTTCTGAGTTCAGCTTGCAGTTCTGGAAGTTCTCTGTCAATACACTGCTGCAACTGTTTTTGAATTATTTTCAGTAAGATTTTACTTGTATGCAATATTAATGACATTGTTTGATAATTTCCACATTCTGGATCACCTTTTTTTGAATTGGTACAAATATGGATCTCTTCCAGTCAGTTGGCTAGGTAGTTGTCTTCCAAATTTCTTAGAATACACAAGTGAGTGCCTCCAGGACAGCATCCATTCGTTGAAACATCTCAAACATTCTGTCAGTTCCTGGAGGCTTATTTTTCACCACTTCCCTCAGTGCAGCTTCAACTTCTTTCTTCAGTACCATTGGTTCTTGATCATAAGCCACCTCCTGAAACAGATGAACACCAACCAATTGTTTTTGCTACAATGACTCTGTGTATTCCTTCCATCTTCTTTTTATCTTTCCTGCATCATTCAATATTTTCCCCATAGAATCTTGCAACTCGAGGTTTACATTTTTTCTTCAGTTCTTTCAGCTTGAGAAATGCTGAGTGGGTTCTTCCCTTTTAGTTTTCTAACTTCAGGTCTTTGCACATTTCATTATAATAATTGACTGTCTTCTCAAACTGCTCTTTGAAATCTTCTGTTCAACTCTTTTATCTTGTAATTTCTTCCATTTGTTTTAGCTATTCTCTATTCAAAGGCAAGGTTCAGAGTCTTTTCTGATATCTGTTTTGGTCTTTTCTTCCTTTCCTGTATTTTTAATGACCTTTTGTTTTCTTCATGGATGATGTTGTTGTTATCATCCCACAACTCATCTGGTTTTTGGTTACTGGTGTTCAATGAGTGAAATCTGTTATACGGATAGCTTCTAAATTCATTTGGGATATGTTCAAGGTCATATTTTAGCTCTTCTGGACTTGTTTTAATTTTCTTCAGCTTCAACTTTAATTTGCATATGAGCAATTGATGGTCTGTTCTACACTCAGTTGCTGGCTTTATTTTGACTGATGATATTCATTTTTTTCCTTTGCCTTTTTCCACCAATGCAGTCATTTTGAATCAGTAGTTGGAAAATATGGCCTTAGTGATAGAAATAATGCCAGGCATCAGATGATAGAATTTTACAAGACCACCAACTTGTTTGTTGCAAATACCTTTCATTCAATGATATAAATGGTGATTATACACATTGACCTTGGCATAAGTGACTTTTTCCAGAAGCTGGAAATGGATCCCAGTTTACAATCAGCAAGAAAATGGTGACCTCAGTCTCACAACTTCAAAGAAGTTTCTTCTGCCCAAAACTCCAATGAGCAAGAAATGGATTCTCTCCTAGATTCTCTTCCTGCTGACACTGACTTAAGCTGGCAAGACATGTGTCAGCCTTGTGACCCACAGAATTATAAAATAAAATATATGTGTTGTTTAAAAATGCTAAGTTTGTGGTAGTTGATTATGGCAGTAACAGAAATATCAGTAGAAGTGTCAATATTGGAATTTGTACATCCTCATTTTAGAAATCACTTTCTAAAACTAAATGTAATTATTTAAGCTCACAGATATTCATAAGCAATGCATCCAGAGACCTTCCAAATTGTTGTATTTCACATATACCAGAACAACATATTACTTTCAACATAAATTAGCACCTTCTGCATAAGCATATTGTATTATGTAACTGAAGTTGCAAGTATCTATTGGTACATTTATTTCTTGCATGTTAATAGAATATGCTACAGTAGGATACCAAACACCTATTAGTGTCTGACATATAGAAGGTTTTTAACATAAATTGTTTAAATTGAACTGCAATGAAAAAGTCTGCATGAACCACTTTCCACTTGCTGTATTAAGCTAATCATCCCATTTATGGATCTCTTAGAAACAAATCTGTAAGGCATTTTTACCAGTTCCCAAAGAAAGTATGTCTTGGGTAGAGGCAGAGAGATCCTCAAGAGTTATTTGGAACTCTTAAGATAGCCATTGTCACTTTGAGCATTTAGACTACAATTTAAGATTCTTCTAATTCAGTCAGATGACAAAACCATTTTGATTCTCCTGGAATCTATATTTCTGGGTTCATGAATTTGGGGTGACCCACCTAGGCCATCTGCCCCTAGTTGTCCTTCTTTTGCAATTTTGAGCGTTTAGAAACTGTTTTCTTAACATTACCTTTAAATCGAACATTAGCCTTTTAAGCAACTTAGTGGAGATTTTTATTTTTTTTTTGCTTTATGCACTGGACACTTTTATAGAACTCTCTGTATGCAAACAACTTCAAGGAGTGAGAACCCAGGACCTGACTGGAAAAGGTATGGCATGTCCTTAGTGAGTTTGTCCCTGCAACTGCCTTCACCCCATATGTGTTCTGATGCTATCACCTGTGAAACTAACATGACAGTTACCTATAGGCTGTTTTCACTGTCACCTTCTGCAGGGGGCTTCCTGTTATGTTTAGGTTGATGCAGCCATATTTTAATGTATCTATCTACGCACAACAAATATATTTTATTATATAAATAATTTTTGGTGTTTCTCTAAGCATTTGGGTTTTTGATATATATAATTTATAGAGTGTTATCAAGAGACCTCAAAGACAACCTCTCTCATCATACTTACATACACTGCCCACTTCTTGGAATCTCTGCACATCCACTTCAGTTTCTGTCTTGCTTTCACAAAGAATGCAAAACTCTAAATGATTTGCAGTAAAAGAGAAATATATATATATATATATATATATATATATATATAAAACACATGAACAATTCCAAGTTTGGATTTCAAATGTGTTATAATATTTCTTTACAACAACCAAGTGTTGCATAATAATGTGGGTCTATTCTGTGATAGACAAAAAGACCTTATATTCAAAAATATTATATAGAGACCCTTTTTATTAAGCCTTAAACAGGAAATACCAAAAAAACAAAACAAAAAAAAAAGACAATCATCCAAATGAGAGAAATTCTCAACATGTACCCAATACAGAGGCTGATGGTATTCATTAAGTATGATAGAGAACAAAGGAAATTTTCACAAGATCATAATTGGTGGAAGGTCAATTCATCAATGTTGTAGATGGCATTAAAGAACGGGGGTTGGGAAAGGACCATGATTGGAATATATACAATTGCAGATTATGAAATCTTAGAGGATCCTCTATTTTTGATAAATCATTAAGGGCATGCCTACATAAATAATTTCTGTAAGAAGCACATGACCAGACAAGTTACCTGTTCTTTGTGTGAGGACCTTTCTGCATACTAGCTAACCTATTTTCAATCACATTTTCCTGAGAGCAAACTGTCATTCCTTGGGCTTGCCTAAACTTGTCTAAACTTAGTCACATATTTAGTTTAATGGTCAGAAAGCATTGAGGAAGTAACATTAATGAACTCAAATCATTTCCGAAATCGTGTCAAGACTCAAAATGTCGTTAGTCAACAGCCTTTCACAAACCAGAGAATTTAAGTTCTCATACAATTCTGAACAAGTAATGAAGTCATAGAAGAGATAATAATCAAAATTATCAAATAATGCTAGGATTTCAGAAGATAAGGTCAAGGTAGAAAAAAGTTAGCTGGTTTAGATTTAATAAAATGATAGTATACCTTCCTAAACATTTTTGTCTTAAAGGAACACTTGGATGATGTTATCATTGTTAAGTGAAACACTGCGATTTACTGTGCCATCCTCACAATCTTTGCTATGCTTGAGGCTGTGATTGTAGTCACTGTTTCAGGTTGTGTGCTCAATCAATATTTTTTTATTCATCTCATATGCTTTTTAGGTTTGATCATCTTTTTTAGAGCTGCTTTTTAACAGAAGAAGGTATCAGTATATCATTTTTGTTTCTACTGAGACATTTCATGTGCATTGAGTTTATTTAAATATTTTATAAATCTCCAAATCTACCTGGATGATACATTAATAATTATTCCAATTCACACTGAAAATATTTTCAATTGTGAAATAAACTTCAAAGCAAAATATAGTGCTGTCACTGAGTTAAATATTTTGAGTTCATCCTTGAGAATATATAAAAGGGAGAAAGCATCCCTAAACATAAATTCATTTAATTCCACTGTTCTTAGCCATGCTTCCATAGCTATGGTTCTACCACATGTCTGTCAGTTTATCATACTGTGGTGCCTTGCATGAGGTTGGGGCCTATGACACCAGTATTTTGAATACCAGCAGGGTCACCTATGGTGGACAGGTTTCAATGGAACTTCCAGACTAAAGCAGACAAGGGAGATGGAAGTAGCCATCCACTTCTCAAAGACTGGGCCAGCAAAAATCTTATAAATATCAGTGAAACTGTCTGATATATTATTGGAAGAGTTTATAAACAGTCCCGAAATATTGTCTGATATAGTGCCAGAAGATGAGCCCCTCAGGTTGAAAGGCATTCAAAATACATCTAGGGAAGAACTGTCTTCTTAGGGTTAACTTCAATGATGTGCATGGAGTAAAACTTTTGGGACCTCCATTTGCTGATGTGTCTTGACTCAAAATGTGAAGAAACAGGTGCAAACCAAACCAAACCAAACCAAACCACATTCATTGCTATGGAGTTGATTTGACTCATAGTGACCGACCTATTCTTGGATTTCCAACACAGTATCTCTATGGAAGTAGATTGCCCAATCTTCCTTCCGAGGAGTGGCTAGTCAGTTTGAACCACCAGCCTTCTGGTTAGCAGTCAAATGTCTTAGGCACTACACCTAGCTGCAAACAGCCACCAATAATCTGAACATGGAATGTACGAAGTATGAATCTAGGAAAATTAAATGTTGTCAAACATGAAATGGAGGGCATAAAGATATATATCCTAGGCATTAGTGAGCTGAAAAGGATTGTTCTTTGCCATTTTGAAGCAGAAAATCATATGATATACTATGCTAGGAATGACAAATTGAAGAGGAATGGCATTGCATTCATCCTTGAAAAGAACATCTCAACATCTATCCTGAAGTACAATGGTGTAAGTGATAGGATAATATCCATATGCCTACAAGGATGATGAGTTAATACAACATTATTCAAATGCATGCACCAACTATTAAAGCCAATGATGAAGAAAAAGAAGATTTTAACCAACTTCTACAGTCTGAAATTGATAAAACATGCAATCAAGATATATTGATAGTTATTGGTGATTGGAATGAGAAAATTGGAAACAAAGAAGGATCATTGGTAGTGGGAAATCATAGCCTTAGTGACAGATACAGTGCCGGAGACTGCATGTCAGAATTTAGCATGATCAACAACTTTGTCATTACAAACATCTTTTTTTTTTTCTTTAACAATATAAATGGTGGCTGTACATGTGGACCCCATGAGATGAAATACAATGGAGTCAGATCGACTATATGCCAAAATTAGTCCAGAAGCTGACTGTTAAACAGACTATCAATTGCTCATATGCAAGTTCAAGTTGAAGGTAAAGAAAATTAAAATAAGCCCAGAAGAGCCAAAATATGACCTTGAATATACCACACTGGAATTTAGAGACAATCTGATGAATAGAATTGTTGCACTCAACACCAAGGATTGAAGACCAGACAAGTTGTGGAATGACATCAGGATCATCACACATGAAGAAAGTGGTCATTAAAAAGACAAGAATGGAGGAAAAGACAGAAATGGATCTCAGAAGAGACTCTGAAACTTGTTCTTGAATGGGGAGTAGCTAAAGTGAACAGAAGAATTGCTTAAATAAGAAAAGTGAACAGAAGATTTCAAAGGGGAATTCAAGAAGACAAAGTAAAGTATTATAATGAAATACTCAAAAACCTGGAGTTAGAAAACCAAAATGGAAGAACATGCTCCACATTTCTCAATCTCTAAGAACTGAAGAAAAAAATTCAAGTATCAAGTTGTAATATTGAAGGATTGTATGGGCAAAATATTGAATGATGCAGGAATCTTCAAAAGAAGATTGAGGAAATACACAGAGTTAGTGTACAAAAAAAAAAAAAAAAGATTATTCAGTGTCCAACTATTTCAAAAAGTAGCCTTTGATCAAGAACAAATGGTATGGAAAGAAAGAAGTCCAAGCTGCACTGAAGGAATTGGATAAAAACAAGGTTTTAGCAATTGATGGAATATCCACTTAGATGTTTTGACAAAAAGATGCAGCACTGGAGACACTTACTCATTTATGCCAAGAAATTTGAAAGACAATTACCTGGCCAACTTAGTAGAAGAGATTGATATTTGTGCCCATTCCCAGCAAAAGTGATCCAAAAGCATGTGGAAATGATCTAATAATATCATTAATATCATGCACAAGTAAAATTTTGCAGAAGATAAAAAAAAAAAAACAAACATAGTTACAGCAACATACTCATAGAAAACTTCCAGAAATGTAAGCTGGATTCAGAAGAGGACTTGAGGGATATCATTAGTGAGGCTAGATGAATCTTAGCTGAAAGCAAAGAATAGCAGAAAAATGTCTACTTTTGTTTTACTGATTATGCAGACATTTGACTCTTGGACAATGACAAATTATGGCCAACAGTGTGAAGAATGGGAATTCCAGAACTCTTAATTGTTGTCATGAGGGACCTGTACATAGACCAAGAGGCTATCGTTTGAACAAAACTAGGGGATACTGCATGGTTTAAAATCAGGAAGGGTGTATGTCCATGTTGTACTCTTTCACCATACTTATTCAATCTTTATGGTGAGCAAATGATCTGACAAATTGGACTATATGGAGAAGAATGTGGCATCATAATTGGAGGAAGAAACTATAACAATCTGTGATATGCAATTTTTCTTCCTGAAAATTAAGATGACTTGGAGCACTTACTGATGAAGAATAAAGACTACAGTCTGCAGTATGGATTACACCTCAACATAAAGAAAATGAAAATTCTCAAAACTGAACCAATAAGCAACATCATGATAAATGGAGAAAAGACTGAAATTATCAAGGATTTTATTTTCCTTGGATCCACAGTGAAGACCCATTGAAGCAGCAGTCAAGAAATCAGACATCGTTATTGCACTGCAAAAATCTGCTGTAAAAGACCTCTTTAAAATGTTAAGAAGCACAGATGTCTCTTTGAAGATTAAGGTGTGCCTGACTAAAGCCATGCTATTTTCAGTCGCCTAAAATGTTTGTTAAAGCTGGACAATGAATAAGGAAGAACTAAGAAGAGTTGATGGCTTTGAAGTCTGGTGTTGTCAAAGAATACTGAAAATACCATGGACTGCCAGAAGAAAGGACAAACCCATCCTGGAGGAAGTACAGCCAGAATGCTCCTTTCAAGTGAGAATGACCAGACTTCATTCCATCTACTTTGGTTAGGTTGGCAGAATGGACCATTCTCTGAAGAAGGATATCATGTTTGGTAAAGTAGAGGCTCAGCAGAGAAGGGGAAGACCCTGAATAAGATGGACTGGCACAGTGGCTGCAATGACCAGCTCAAGCACAACAAGGATTGTGAGGATGGCTCAGGACTGGGCATTGGTTCATTCTGTTGTACACAGGGTCTCTGGGAGTTGGAGCAGACTCAACCGCATCTAACAACAACAACATGCTTCCATAAAAATTCTTATATTTACTACCTTCTTAACTAAATTTCTCAATGGTCCGACAAAGACAATTCTGTGAATTAGTTCTTTATATATCACTCTTCTATAGATGGAATCTATTTCTGTAGTGATACTGCCTCGGAAACCCAAGGAGGAGTCCCTATGAGTCAGGTCAGACTAGAGGGCACATAACAACAACAACAACATAAAGTTACAATGCCAACTGAAAGATATCCTATCATTTACAAGACAAAAGATGCTCATCGCATGACTAGTAGTCAGACTTAGAGACATAGAGATTTTAAGTTAAATGAAATATTTACAAATAATCATAATGCATCTTTATCAAGTCACACCACAGTAACAATGAGAATAATTTTGGAACTAATACACTTAAGAAAAAAATGATTTTATTTTCATTTTAACACCTTTAATGAAATATAAACCTAGTGCTATTTGCTAGTAAGCAGATTTATGTTAATGTGGTTATGTTTGCTTTTAAGAGAGGTACACACATTTGTTTTGCTTTTAGAAAAATGTTTTATAATTTTTAATCAATTACACTCCTACTCATATTAATCATCTTCTGGTACAAATTATGACTATTTTACTCTTTTGCTATCTGTCTTGACTAATCTGACAAAAACAGACTTATCCACACTTTTGTCAGGCTTCTCCCCTCCCCCAGATCTCCCTGAAAATTGAATCACCATTGAATTTAAGTAAGCATTGGAATGTGGAACAACAATGACTTAATGGCCTCTTTTGAGAATCAACTTCCCTCAGGGGAAAAACAAACAAATAAAAACCCCTCCTTTATGCTCTTAGCTCATTCTACTTTCCCACCTAGTTCTTTCTAGTCAAATATAAATCTTCCCTAAAAAAGAAAAGCCCATTCCTCCTCAACTTTATCTTACCATAAGAGTTGTAGCCTTACTGCAATGTTGTTGTTGTTAGGTGCCCTCCAGTCCAGTTAGCTCTGACTCAAGGTGACGTTGTTGTTGTTATGTGCCTTGAGTCTGACCAACTCTTAGGGACCCCTCCTTGGGTTTCCGAGGCAGTATCACTACGGAAGTAGATTGCCCCATCTTCCTTCTGAGGAGTGGCTGGTGGGTTTGAACTGCCAGGCTTCTGGTTAGCAGTCAAGTGCCTTAGGCACTATGCTACCAGAGCTCCCACAGTGACGCAGTATGACAGAATAAAACGGTCCTTGGTCCTGTGCCATACCCACAATCCTTGCCATGCTTGATCCTATCATTGTAGCAACTGTGTCAATTCATCTTGTTGAGGGGCTTCCCCTTTGGTGACCCTTCATTTTACCAAGAATTATATCCTCCATTGAATGGTTCCTTCTGACAACATGACCAAATTAAAAACAGAACAAAACAAAAACTCACTGCCATCAAGTCGTGTCTGACTAATAACAACTTCTCCTTGGGTTTCTAAGACAGTATCACTGTGGAAGTATATTGCTCAACCTTCCGTCTGAGGAGTCGTTGGTGGGTTTGAGCCGCCAGCCTTCTGGTTAGCAGTCAAATACCTTAGGCACTATGCCACCAGAGCTCCTAATTTAGAAAGACAAAGTCTGGGCATTCTCGCTTCCAAAAAACATTCCTAGTGCTTTTCCAGGACAGATTTGTTTGTTCTTCTGGTTGTTGTTGTTGTTTGTTGTTATGTGCCATCGAGTCGGCCCCGACTCATAGCGACCCCTCCTTGGGTTTCCGAGGCAGTATCACTACGGAAGTAGGATTGCCCAATCAGTATTTTTCCCAACACCAGAGTTTAAAGGCATCAATTCTCCTTTAGCCTTCCTTGCTCATTTTCCAGCTTTCATATGTGTATGAGGCAATTGAAAACACCATGGCTTGGCTCAGGGACACCTTAGTTTTCAAAGTGACATCTTTAATCCTTAAGCTTTGAAGAGGTATTTTACAACAAATTTGCCCAATGCAGTACAATTATCTTGATGTGGCTTCCATGTGTTTTGGATTGTGAATCAAAGTAAAATGAAATCTCTGACAGCTTCATTTTTTTTCTCCATTTATCATGATGTTGCAAATTGGTTCAGTTGTGAAGATTTTTGTTTTCTTTATGCTGGGGTGTAATCTATACTGCAGACTGTAGTCTTTAATCTTCATCAGTAAGTGTTTCAAGTCATCTTCAATTCCAGCAAGCAAAGTTGAGTCATCTCCATATCACAAGTTTTTAATGAGTCATTTTCCAATCCCAGTTGAATACATATGGTGAAAGGATACAACCCTGACGTACATCATTCCTGATTTTAAGCCATGCAGTAACCTCTTGTTCTGTTCAAATGACAGACTCTTGGTCTATGTACAAGATCCTCACCAGAACAATTAAGTGTTCTGGTATTGCCATTCTTCACAATTTTGCCTATAATTTGTTATAATCCACACAGTTGAATGCCTTTCATAACCAATAAAACACAGACATATTTCTGGTATGTTTTGCTTTCAGCTGAGATCCATTTGACATCAGCAATGATACCCCTTGTTCCAAAGTTCTCTTCTGAATCCATCTTGCATTTTCGGAAATTCCCTGTCACATACTGCTGCAACTCTTTTTGAATTATCTTTAGCAAGATTTTACTTGCATGTGATATTGTTCTATAATTCCCACATTCTGTTCCACAAATGGTGGCCGATTGCAATAGTATTTTCAAATAAAATTTCTTATAGCCTAAATTCAAATATGTGTTTTATTTAATGGTCCACAAGGTATTCTTTAGTCATGTTAAATGAAATCACAATGCATTAAAATGATAGACAAAATGGCAGGGGCAACCCAGTGAACAATGTCCCTATGATTTAACTAATAAATTTCTAATAACTTCCTAATTTTCCTCTAAATCAGACCACTTTGTTGACAGATGACATTATGACAATGCTTCATAGTAAAGTGTATAAGCAACTCAGAAATAAACTTCCTTTGTTTCCTTTCTTTATCAATACAAAATCTGGAAGTTCAGGAATGATGAACTAGTCTCATTCCTAAATTTGTCACATCAATTGTTTGGAAATTGTTTCATAACTATGAATTTTACAGAAGTCAGACATCCATAACCAGGGGAATATCTTACTGTAAACTATAATGAACAAATCTGTATGGCAAATTCTTAACACATACTATTTCTATAAGACTGCCTACAGATCTAAGATATGTATTCATTTTTATCAGTCCTTTATTTTTAATGAAAGAAAACTAGTATGTTTAGCACCTTGGTAGATGTGAGTCCTAACACTCATGTTCTTAACCACTATACAGCTACATCCCAAGTCCCCCCAAATAACAAAATTCATTCTTTTTCTTCCTACCAACAGTGTTATCCAGTAGAGGAATACTGTGAAATCATTTCTCCAAACATGTTGAGAAAAGATTCTTCTAAGATTCCATTTAGTTTTGACCTTGAAAGTTAAACTTAAGTTCAGATGCTAAATTTGCAGTATTTTATTTTATCTTATACAGTTGATGTTAAACTCCTTTAAAGTTATATTCAAATTAAGTAAATTGATATGTATATTTATGCAAAATGAAATGCAAATGTGCCCACCTAAGTGCTTTCAAAGACATCTGGTAGCTTTAAGATAGAAATGATATCATTAGGAGCCAACACATTTTCTGTGGCTTATCCATGAGTTCCATGTCAAGTGAGAGACATTAACCTAATAACTCCAAGTTTGAGGTTATCAGTAAAACTTTTTCTTCCCCTCTAAAATTTTCTTAGTTTAAAAATCTCAGAAAAAGTAAGTAAATAATGTAACAATTTAGACAGCAAAATCTTAAAATTACATAATAATAATAAAAAACAACTAAAACTGGTGTTGAGTAAGATCCGACTCATAGCAAACCCTCCTTGGATTTCTGAGGAAGTATCTCTACTGAGGTAGACTGCTCAGTCTTCCTTCTGAGGAAGGAAGACTTCTGGTTAACAGTCAAATGCCTTAAGCACTATGTCACCAGAGCACCTTAGAATTACATGTATGTATATTTTAAATGTCTCAGTCCCTTCAAAATAAATTAAGGGGGGCAAAAAAATCAAGCTCACTACCATGGATTCCATTCCAATTCATAGTAATCTTACAGGAGAGAGTACAACTGCCCGATTGGCTTTCCAAGGCTGCAAATCTTTATGGTAACAGACTGATTCATCTTTCTCATAAGGAGCAGCTAGTGGGTTCCAACAGAATGCCTTAACCTCTACACTACAAGAAGACAGTACAGGTGCAATAAGTACCTTTGTTTTTCTTACAGTCCACTTATCCTCTTTCAGATTCAACTCAATATTCATGATTTTTTAAAAAAATTCCTCATTTGTGTATGTGTTTTTAATGTTTATGCATGCATCAACAATGTGCATCATTTATTTGTCTGCTTTTAAAATTCACATCTAAGCTCTTTTGTTGGACCTTGTTTTCTTCCACACAACTGTATGTTTTGGAGATGGCTATATGATGGAATTGGCGCTATGGCATGGGTTTGAATTTTTAGTCTTGTATTCACATTGAGGATGTTGATTTAATTTGATAATTTTGAATGCCATGTAAAAATATATTTTTTTAAATACTAAATGGATTTAAAAATAATTATCAATGAGTATAGTTATTGGCACATTTTCCAATAGTTTATTATAAAAAAGAATGTAGCAATGAATACATGCCTATTTTCTGTTACACTCATGCAATGTTTTGTTCAAGAATATTCCCAAATGGGAATTTATTTTCTGTAGGATATGTATGTTTTTCAACTTTGTAAACAATGCTGAGTATTCTTCAAATCTATTTACCCTTCAATAAACAGTATTCATTTGTTTTCAATATTCTTAACTCACCACCAGGCCTACAAATTCTGTTTCTTTCTTGTCCTTTGCCATCAGAACTACATAGAGCAGGGCATAGCCCTTAGCTTTGTAGGATGCAAAATGTCCAATACTAATCCATTTCAGGTAACTAATGTCTAGACATTAGTTACCTGAAATGGATTAGTATTGGACATTTTGCATCCTACAAAGCTAAGGGCTTGTTGTTGTTGTTGTTGTTATGTGCCGTCGAGTCAGCCCCGACTTGGGTTTCTAAGACAGTATCACTGTGGAAGTATATTGCCCAACCTTCCTTCCGAGGAGTGGCTGGTGGGTTTGAACCGCCAGCCGTCTGGTTAGCAGGCAAGTGACTTAGCCACTATGCTACCAGAGCTAAGGGCTATGCCCTGCTAAAGCACTTGACTGCTAACCAGAAGGCTGGCGGTTCAATCCCACCAGTCACTCCCCAGTAGGAAGGTTGGGCAATCCTACTTCCGTAGTGATACTGCCTTGGAAACCCAAGGAGGGGTCGCTATGAGTCGGGGCCGACTCGACGGCACATGACAACAACAACAACGTCTAGGACACTGATCTTCAAGCATTCCATTTCATTTTTTAAAACGTTTTATTTTCTTAGATCCATACGTTGTACATCCCATGGTATGATTATTAAGGGGTGCTTGCAGCTGTTTTATCTCATTTTGAGTCATGCCACATCAGCAAATAAAGGTCCAGAGGTGTTACTCCATCCATGTCATTGAGGTTAACTCTACTCTGAGGAAGAAACTCATCTCTAGTCATATTTTGAGTGCCTTTCAACCTTAAGGGTTTATTTTTAATACTATATTGGACAATGTTCTTTTATTATCAATCAGGTTTCTGTTGGCTACTTTTTTAAAAAACAATTGCCAGGACATTTTCTTAGTCTATCTTAATCTGGAAACTCCACTGAAAACAGTCTGTCATTGAAGACTATACTGGTATCTGGTATCATAGCTTCCAGCTTCATAGCAATATGCAAGCTACTACATTATGACAAACTGACAGATTGATAGTGAATCAGTATTTGGAAAGTATGGCATTTGTGATAGGAATGATGTCAGAGATCACATATAGAATTCTGCAAGATAATGACTTATTCATCAGAAATGTTTTTTTTTTTTTTTTTTCCCAACAAGACAAACAATGACTATACACATGAACCTCACAGGATGGTTTACACACTAATCAAATCAACTACCTGTGTAGAAAAAGAAAATGGAAAGCTCAGTATTATCAGTCAAGACAAAGCCAGAGAATGACTATGGAAGAGATCATCAATTATTGGTATGCAAATTCAAGTTGAAGATGAAGAAAATCAAAGAAAATTCAAGACAGACAAAATATGACCTTGAATATATCCCACTTGATTTTAGAGACTACCTCAAGAAAAAATTTCATATATTGAACAGTAATAACTGAAGACCAGAAGAGTTCTGGGATGACATCAAAGACATCATAAATGAAGAAAGTAAAAGAAGAACACAGTCATTCAAACAGAACAAGGGACTACTGTATGGTTTACCATTGGAAATGATGTGCGGCAAGGTTGTATTCTTTGACCATATTTGTTCAATTTATATGCTAAACTAATAATCCCAGAAAGTAGACTATAGGAAGAAGAATGTAGTATCAGGATGGGAAGAAGACTGTTTAACAACTTGATATATATGGAAGATTGCTTGCTGAAAGTAAAAGTGAAGACAACATGAAACAATTAGTACTGAACATCAGACTACAAACTTCAGTGTGGGTTAAACTTCAACATAAAGAGAAAAAAAAAAAAATCTTCACAATTGGGCCAGTAAAAAACATCATGATAAACAATGAATATATTAAAGTTGTCAATTTTTTTCATTTTACTTGGCTCCACAATTAATGCTTTTGGAGTACTCACTGCCATGGAGTCAATTCAACTCTTAATGGGCCCTCCTTGGGTTTCCTAGGAGGTCTTTCTATAGAAGTAGATTGCCCAATCTTCCTTCCAAGGAGTGGCTGGTGGGTTTGAACGACCAGCCTTCTGGTTAGCAGTCAAATGCCTTAGGTACTATGCCACCAGAGATAGCCACCTTAGTGCTGTGGAGGTGTGGAACAGCTGGCCGGGCCTGTTGACACTGCCTCCCAGGGTGCAATTGCATGACCCCTGCACCAGGCATGCCCTGTTTGCACCCACACTCACACTCTTGTGGAGGTAGCAGTCAAGAAATCAAACAATATATTACATTGGACCAATGTGTATTTAAAGAGCTCTTTAAATTATTAAAAAGTGAGAGTGTAGAGAGGCTTGAACCCTCATACACTTCTCATGGGGCTGAAAAATGGTGAACCACTATGGAAAACAGTACAACACTTCCTTTAAAAAATTAGAAATGGAAATTCCATATGATCCGGATATATGCACAGCCATGTTTATCGCAGCATTATTCACTATAGACAAAAGATGGACACAACCTAAGTGTCCATCAGTGGATGAATGGATAAACAAATTATCATAGATACACATAGTGGAATACTATACAATGTCAAATCAAAATAATGAATCTGCAAAACACCTCAATAACTTGGATAAACCTAGAGGATATTGTGCTGAGTGACATTAGTGAATCACAAAAGGCAAATATTGTATGAAGGCACTACCGTCAAGAAACAGTTTACACACAGAAAGAAACATTCCTTGAAGGTTACCAGAGCAGCAAGAGAAGGGAAAGTAAATCACTAACTGTTGTTGTTATATGCCATCGAGTAGGGCCCTACTCATAATGACCTCTCCTTGGGTTTCCAAGGCAGTATCACCATGGAAGTAGATTATCCAACCTTCCTTCCAAGGAGTGACTGGTGGGTTTGAACCATCAGCTTTCTGGTTTACAGTCAAATGCCTTAGGCACTATGCTACCAGAGCTCCTAAATAACTAGACAGTTGTTGTTGTTATATGACATTGAGTGGGACCTGACTCATGGTGACCCCTCCTTGGATTTCCGAGGCAGTATCAATATGGAAGTAGATTGCCCAACCTTCCTTCTGAGAAGTGGCTAGTGGGTTTGAACTGCCAGTCTTCTGGTTAACAGTCAAATGCCTTAGGCACTATACTACCAGAGTTCCTGACTAGAGAGTAGACATGTGATAGAAATAAATAAATAAAAAGAAAAAAAGTATAAAAAAGCTAAGATGTCATTTTGAGTACTAAGGTGAGTTTTGTATACTTCATCATATTTTCAATCACTTCATATATGCATTTGAAAGCTAGACAACAAAGCTGGAAGACCAAAGAAGAATTGATGTATTTGGGGAGTTCCGTAAGATGGCAGAATAGGCAGGAAGACTGCACAGACCCCTCTTCAACAAAGAAAATGGGAACCAAATAACACCGATACAGAAGATAATACTGGAACCCTGAGCCTTAAAGGGAAGGATATAGAACTGGACTAAACTCCAACTAGCAGAAGAATTTGCATAAAAACACCAAAAAAGGAGACATACTGAGCCTCTGGTGTTTAAAACCAAGCGAGATGCACCTGGTGCA
>NW_006922218.1:1125444-1128011 GCF_000298275.1 Orycteropus afer afer | reverse complement strand
AATGATAGTCATATTAACTGGTCTTCCTTGTAGATGTATGGATATTATCCTATCACTGACAGCATTGTGCTTCAAGACAGATCTTGAAATATCCTTTGTGATGATGAATGCCATGCCATTCGTCTTCAAATTGTCCTTCCTGGCATAGTAGATTATATGGTTGTCTGATTCAAAATGGCCAAAACCAGTCCATTTCAGCTCACTAATGCCTAGGATATCAATCTTTGTGCATTCCATTTCATTTTTGACAACTTCCATTTTTCCTAGATTCATCCTTTGTATTCCATGTTCCTATTATTAATGGATGTTTGTAGCAGTTTCTCCTCAATTTGAGTCATGTCATTTCAGCAAATGGAGTCTTGAAAAGTTTACTTTATCCATATCAGTAAGGTTGATTCTACTTTGATGATGCCGCTCTTTCCCAGTTGAAAGCCTTCCTACTTAAGTAGCTCGTCCTCCTACACTGTATTAGACAGTGTTTCCAGGCTATTCATATAGTTGCCTAATATTGTAAAAGACAGTGTTTCTCTGATATTCATAAGGTTTTCCCTGACCACTTCTTTCAGAAGTGGATGGCCTCTTCCTTCTTCCTAGTCTGTCTCAGTCTTCAAGCCACATCAAAACCTGTGCACCATGTGAACTCTGCTGGTGTTTGAAGCACTGGTGGCACAGTCTCAAGCCACACAGAAGCTTGCCACCACAGTACAACAAACCAACAGACAAGTTTGTCTCCCTTAGCTGCTTGAACGTCTCCACCTTCTCTGTACCTCGATCCCTACTGCTTGCCACTCTTTCTTGGATGTCCTGGCTTTCCTTTTCTTTCCCTTCTGCTTTTCCCACCACTTGGGGGTTGGGCCTGGTTCTCTCCCCTTACCTGGGCCCCTCTTCATGTGTGAACATTGAAAGATGTTATGGACTCTGATACAATTAATGTTTATATTATACCCATCCAATTTATGTCTTAGAAATTTCTTAAAATTTGCAGCAGTTATATAGATATGTGACTGATAAATTTTTCAATTTATGAAATTTTATGTCTAATTTTATTATATATTTAATCCCCATCCCTGTGACCATTATATCCAGAATTATACTGGTACTTCTGTAAGAAATTACAGTGTTCATTGCAATTTTGTGCTTTATAACTGAGATTCCCAGTTCCACAATAGTGGAACTAACAGAGAATGCCAATTCTTCTGGGACTTAAAAAGACTAATGCAGCTTTAAAATCATAAAAGGAGTTATACTATTGTGAACATGGGTTCCAAAAAAGTCTTGAATCTTAGTGCTGGAAAAACTCTGAAAAATGGATAATTGCCAACCAAAAGAAAGCGGACTCCTTAGGGCATTTGTGAGAACTCACTTCTTAGCCAAAACCTGGTGGAATCCACAGAGAAAAGAAGTGCCATGGAGAAAATTGTATGTATTTTAGAAATAAACAATTGTCTTGTTTTGCCATATTTGAGAAATGAATAACATTGAATCTGTTTAAACATAATGTGGTCCCAATCTCCCAGCAATAGAATACTGCACATTTAGTAATAAGATGATACAAATAAGGGAAAGTAGTTCTCACTTGGCCATATGGTCTTATTTTTTGTGAAAATGTAATTTTTTGCTCAGGGTTATGTAATTCCACTTAGATTTTAAGATAGTTTATTTCCTTTGTTAATCTTATTTTATACTTCTCTAGAATAGTTATGTGATTGGAAAAATATTTTAAATGATTTTATTGGAACATACGAGTAATAAATATATTAGAATTAAGATCATCTTAAAATGCTCAAAAACTATAGGTGGTTTTACTCAGAAATCCTATACAATGAATAATTTAAGTGGAAGATGTTTACACATGGAAGATTGCTGTTTACAAGACTGATGACTCAGAAAGTGGACACAAACCCTGCTTTCTGAATCTCTGAATATTATGGGTTGAATTGTGTCCTCAATTAAGATATGTTCAGGTCCTATATGCTGGTATCTATTAATGTGTGCTTATTTGGAAATAACGTCTTTGCACATGTAATTAGTTTAGTTAACACGAGATTTTGCTGGAGTAGGTAGGCCCTAATCAAATATGACTGGTGTCTTTATAAAAGAGAAGAGACACAGATAGTCACAGGAACATGGCAATGTGAAGACTGAGACCGGAGTTTTCTGACAAACCGAGGGACAGTAGGACTACCAGGAGCTCAAAGACATAAGGAAACATTTTTCCCTAAGAGTTCAGAGAGAACATGGCCCTAAAGATATGCTACATTCAGACTTCTAGCTTCCAGAACTGGAACTTGATAAATAACTGTTTTAAGCCACCCACTTTGAGTTAGTACGAGTCCATATCAATGCCACAGCACCTATCAAGTAAACTAGTAAAGAATCACAAGATGGCCTCAACATTCTCTCCATTTTCCACTTATACCCCACCCATTACAAATTTTCCTAAATCTGCTTAGAGGATAAGCCTCTATTGTCTCTAGGAAAGCCCTGTTAAAGCCCTGTTGTTGTTGTTGTTATGTGCCGTCAAGTCGGCCCCGACTCATAGCGACCCCTCCTTGGGTTTCCGAGGC
>NW_006922218.1:1109643-1125114 GCF_000298275.1 Orycteropus afer afer | reverse complement strand
TGTGATACACATTCTTTATTGAGAGGATTAATTAGCTCAATTTTATCTTACTAACTACATATAAATTAACTTAGAAGGTAGTTATAGACAAGTGGATTTGGAAGAAAAGAACAGTGTTTTTATTTAAAAAGGGGGGCCCTGGAGAGGCAGTGGTTAGAGCACTCGGCAGCTAACCAAAATATCAATGTTTCAAACCCACTAGCTTCTCTATGGGAGAAAGAGGTGGCAGTTTGTGTCTATAAAGATTTACACCCTTGGAGATCATATGTGCTGGTTCTACTCTGTTCTATAGGGTTGCTATGAGTTATAATTGACTTGATGACAGTGGGTTTCTTAAAAAATAAAAAAGTGAATAGTCTTCTATTCTAGGCTGACAATAAATTCTTATTCAATATATTTTAAGTTGTATAGAAAATAAAAATGAATTAAACTTTTTGTGACCTTAATCATTTATAGATAATACTCATTTATTTTTAACTGTTAGCCTTTCAAATGTTATACATCTTTTAACATTAACATGACAACTTTCTGTGTTCTAATATGGAAAAACTTACAAGATATGCTATTAATTGAAAAAAGACAGGTGTGTAGAGAATGTTAGTCATTGTGCAGAAGAGAAGAAAATATGTATATTTAAGCATATAAGATTTTATATGAAAAAAAAAATTTAGGCACACGAGTTTATATCAATCAAGGATTAAACAAGAACAGATGGCATACTCAAACTGCAGTAATTTGAAGAGGGTTATTTACAAAGAGATTAATTATAAAGGTGTGGATGGTGTGGGAAATTGAAGGAAAGGGATACTGCAATATCCTTGACTTTTAACAGCAGGATTGTGATTACCATAAATGCTGAAGGGACAAGAGAAGGAACAATTGAAAAATGCCAGTCTGAGGAAGACTCTTGTAGACTAGGTTAACTTTAAAGGGATATAGAAAATCTATGTGGTTCACTTTGAAAGTTGTTGGTAGTTGCCACAGAGTCTATTCTGATGGATAGTGACCCCATGTGTGCAAAGCAGAACTGCTCCATAGAGTTTTCAAGGCTATGACCTTCTGGAAGCAGATTGCCTGTCTTCTGTGACACCTCTGGACAGGTTCAAACTGCCAACCTTTCAGCTCGGAGCTGAGCACTTGGTAGCAAAGGGAATGAATACTCTGACTTCACTCTCCTTTCTCCCTCCTCCATTTTGTTCCCTCCTTCTCTCTCTTTTTCAGCTGAGACTCAACAAACCCAACCCAGAAAACCGACTCCTGAAAGTCCAGGTGCCCTGGATATGGCTCTGTCCCCCAGAGCAAGGAAGAGGGAGGACAAGGGTGAGGAAGGAATATGGAAAGATAAATGGAAGACACCCATTGCATTACTGTTAATTTTGTTTTACTAAACATAATATAGTGCAGAGGAAATCTTATTCTTCATGTCAGGAATAACTTTTGTTTTTAGGAGTATTTATATTTGTAGTTTGTTTTCCCATTAAAAATAGCACATAAGAAGTCAACGCTAATAAGGACTTAACAACAATAATAAAATAAGTTCCTCCAGAAATCTCTGCAGAGTATTGCCTTACTGAATCTTATTATTTCATTAAAATTAAACCTGGAATTTCATCTATTGTTGTTATTGTTGTTAGGTGCCGTCGAGTTGCTTCCGATTCATAGTGACATCATCCACAGCAGAATGAAAAACCTCCTGATTCTGCACCAGCTCCATGATTCTTGCTATACTTAAGTCCCTTGTTGCAGCCACCAGGTCAATCCATCTCATCGAAGGCCTTCCCCTCTTTTGTCGACACTCCACCTTACCAAGCATGACATCTTTCTCCAGGGAATGCTTCCCTCTGACTACATGACCAAAGTAGGTGAGACGAAGTTTGGCCATCCTCTTTTCAAGGAGCATCTCACCTGTACTTCATCCAGGACAGATCTGTTAGTTCTTTCAGCAGTCCATGGTACCTTCAGCATTCTTTGCCAGCACCACAACTCAAAAGCATCAACTCTTCTTCAGTCTACCTTATTCACTGTCCAGCTCTCACATGCATACAAGGTGATTGGAAATACCATGGCTTGTGTCAGGCACACCTCAGTCCTCAAGGAGACATCCTTGCTCCTCAGCACTTGACAGAGTTCCTTTGGAGCTGACCTGCCCAGTGCTACACGTCGTCTAATGTCCTGACTGCTGCTTCCGTTGGCCTCAATTGTAGAACCAAGCAACATGAATTCTTTGACAACTTCAATCTTTTCTCCATTTATTGTGATGTTGTTTATTGGTCCAGTTGTGAGAATTTTTGTCTTCTTCATATTGAGATGTAATCCATACTGCAGACTGTGTTCCTCAATCTTCATCAGTAAGTGCTTCATGTCATCCTCACTTTCAGCAGGCAAAGTTGTATCATCAGCGTATCTCAAGTTGTTAATGATTCTTCCTCCAATCCTGATGCCATGTTTTTCTTCATATAGTCCAGTTTCTCAGATTATTTGCTCAGCATGTAGATTGAATAAGTATGGGGAAAGGATACAACCCAGACACACTTCCTTCCTGATTTTAAACCATGCAGTGTTCCCTTGTCCCGTTTGAACAACAGCCTCCTGGTCAAGGTACAGGTTCTTCATGAGTACAATCAAGTGTTTGAGAATTCCCATTCTTCTCAATGTTGTCCATAATTTGTCTTGATCCACACAATCAAATGTCTTTGCATAGTCAATAAAACACAAGTAAACATTTTTCTAGTATTCTTTGCTTTGAGCCAAGATCCATCTGACAGCAGCTATGATATCCCTTGTTCCATGTCCTCTTCTGAATCCAGCTTGCACCTCTGGAAGCTCTCTGTCAATATATTGCTGCAACCATTTTTGAATTATTTTCAGTAAGATCTTACTTACATGCGATATTAACAATATTATTCGATAATTTCCACATTTTGGGGGATCATCTTTCTTTGAAATGGGTACAAATATGGATCTCTTCCAGTCAGTTGGTCAGGTAGCTGTCTTCCAAATCTCTTGGCATAACCGAGTGAGTGCCTCCAGTGCTGCATCTGTTTATTGAAATATCTCAATGGGTATTCTGTTTGATCCCAGAGCCTTGTTCTTCACCAATCCTTCATTGTAGCTTTGACTTCCTCTTTGAATACCATTGGTTCTAGATCATATGCCACCTCCTGAAATGGATGAAGATCAACCAGTTCTTTTTGGTACAGTGACTCTCTGTATTCCTTCCATCTTCTTTTGATGCTACCTGCATCTTTCAGTATTTTGTCCTTAAAATCTTTCAATATTGCAACTCAAGGCTTAAATTTTTTTCCTCAATTCTTTCAGCTTGAGAAATGCCAAGTATGTTCTTCCCTTTTGGTTTTCTAACTCCAGGTCTTTGCACATTTCATTACAGTAATTGGTTTTGTCTTCTTGAGCTGCTCTTTGAAATCTTTGGTTCAATTCTTTTATCTTGTCATTTCTTCCATTTGCTTTATCTACTCTCTGTTCAAGGGCAAGTTTAGGAGTCTCTTCTGTCATCATTTTGGTCTTCTCTTCTTTTGTTTTCTTTTTAGTGATCTCTTGCTTTCTTCATGGTTGATGCTCTTGATGTCATGCCATAATTCGTCTGGTTTCCGGTCATTGGTGTTCAATGCATCAAATCTATTCTTTAGATGGTCTCTAAATTCAGGAGGCATATATTCTAGATCATATTTTGGCTCTCATGGAATTTCATCTAGTAGGCAAAATATTTTAACATTTTAAGAAATGAGTACCATCATCATGATTTAATACTTTCACATTGTCTCCAGGGAGACCAGAGAATCGATCATTTAAAAATCAAATTGGTTTGCCAAATTGTATATGTGGGCATGGTTCCCCTTAAGTGTAGTAAGTATAGTGGCCACCTGATGAGCTAGCTTCATTTTATAGAAAAGTAACTCTTGTATGCTCAGTTGCCAAGCCAAGCAATGTATACAGTTCTGCTGATTCAACCTTATAACATGAGAATAATATGAGAATTTAAATGTTGTTATGTGCTGTTGAATTGGTTAGCCTTTTGTTGTTGTTGTTGTTATGTGCCGTCGAGTCAGAGCTGACTCATAGCAACCCCTCTTTGGGTTTCTGAGGTGGTATCACTATGGAAGTAGATTAGATTGCCCAATCTTCCTTCTGAGGCATGGCTGGTGGGTTTGAACCACCAGCCTTCAGGTTAGCAGTCAAATGTCTTAGGTATTACACTACCAAAACAAAACACTGCACAGTCCTGCATCATCCTCACAATTGTTGCTTTGTTTGAGTCCATTGTTACAGCCAATGTGCCAATCCATCTCCTCAGAATCTTACTCTTTTTCATTGACCATCTACTTTACCAAGCATGATGTCTTTCTCTAGGGAGTATTCCTTTCTGATAACAAGATCAAAGTATGACTGATGAAGTCCTGTCATCTTTGCTTCTAAGGAGCATTGAGGCTATACTTCTTCCAAGACAGATTTGTTCATTCTTTTGGCAGTCCATGGTATAGTCAATATTCTTCACCATCACCATAATACAAAGACTTCAAGTCTATGGTCTTCCTTATTCATTGTGCAGCTTTCACATTCATATAAACCATTGAAATTAATCATGGCTTGAGTCAGGTGCACTTCAGTTCTCAGAATTACATCTTTGCTTTTTCACACTTTACCAAGGTTTTTTGCAACAGATTTGTCCAATGCAATGAATTGTTTGATTTCTTTACTGCTGTTTGCATGGGCATTGCTTGTAGATCCAAGTAAAATAAAATCCTTGACAGCTTCAATATTTTCTGTTCATCATGGTGTTGCTTATTATTTCAGTTGTGAGAATGTTTATTTTCTTTAGGTTTAGAGATAATCCCTACTGAAGGCTATAACTGTGTCAAGTCCTCTTCACTTTCAGCAAGTATTGTGTCATCTGCATATTGCAGATTGTTTGTAAGTCTTCCTTCAATCCTGATGCCACTTTCTTCTTCATTTAGTGTAGCTTTTCAAGTATTTGCTCAGCCTACAGATTGAAAGTGTGGTGAAAGGATTCAACCCTGTTGTGCACACTTGTGATTTCAAGCCATACCGGTCAAATACCCAGTGCTTGGTCTATGTATAAGTTCCTCATGAGCATAATTAAATATCTGGAATTGCAATTCTTTACAGAGTAACCTATAATTTGCTATGATAAATATCATTAATAAAATACAGGTGAACCTCTTTCTGGTACTCTCTGCTTTCAGAAAAGTAATTAACTTGGTTTGAAGTTAAACCTCTGTCACTCGTTAATTTTTTGTTTTTAGCAAGTCATTTAACTTCTCTGAGCCTAAGGTTTTTTTTTTTTTTTTAACAGAAATAAAATAAAAATATTTCCTCATAGGAGCTAATGTGAGGATAATATTATACTGTGTCTGAGACAGCACTCCATTAACATAAGCTAAAAGCATACTGTTTCCAGCAGAAAGCAGGTTGATGCAGGTTAGGTTTCTCTGTGTCTCTCCCTTTCTCTTGCTCTCCCTTTCTCTCTCTCTCCCAGGTGTGTGTCCACATGCACACCACACAGGCATGTTTACAGCCTTGTCTTAGGGTTGTTATCTGTTATAACCTAAACTCCGAAAGAGAAAATTCTACCTGTAATGAGCTTGCTAGTGATACAGGGTATGGGTAAGCACAGGGCACTGCAGTGCTCATTAAGTTTATTCATTAAATTGAACAAAAGAAATTATTCTAGCACAAACTAGTAAAATGGTTTGGAAACGGAACACCTTGTATCCTTGTGAATATTTGAGATAGCAGTTTTGTTCTTTCCCTTGTGATTTCCCCTCTCCTTTCTTCTGCCCTGAGTATAACAAACCCTGAGCTTCCTCTGCTTAATGAAGGCGGTTTTAGACAAGGAGGGAAAAACAGAAATGGTCTGCAAGAAATCACTTCACAGCATCAGGTGAGGCTTTTATTTCACTTAATCAAATGCACAATTAAAGCACAACTCAAAATCCGACTCGCATATTTGGAGTTCAATGTAGACATATTAAGACACCTTCACAACTCAGGGTTTCCAAAGTCTGGTGTGTTCGGATTAACTATTACCCCTCAGAGAATGTTGTTGTTGTTGTTATGAGCCATGGAGTCAGACCAAACTCATAGCGACCCCTACTTGGATTTCTGAGGCGGTATCACTACGGAAATAGATTGCCCAACCTTCCTTCTGCATACATAAACCTAATGTGACTGTGTACACTGTACTGCAGGCTACTGATCACAAAGGATTCTATAGTAGATTCCAACACCAGTACCTGAGAGTTGTCAAATTCTAACATCCATGAAAATACTCCGAATAATCCAGGTTTTTGAAGTTTTGCCAGAGAAATAGGTATAAACTAATATTTCATTGTTATTTCCTTTTCACTGGGTTGATTTTTGATGAGCCTGTACATCTTCTCATATGCTATATTAGTTTCTTGTTGTTGTTGTTGTTATGTGCTGTGGAGTCGGCCCCGACTCATAGAGACCCCTCCTTGGGTTTCCGAGGCAGTATCACTACGGAAGTAGGATTGCCCAACCTTCCTTCTGAGGAGTGGCTGGTGGGTTTGAACTGCCAGCCGTCTGGTTAGCAGGCAAGTGTCTTAGCCACTATGCTACCAGAGCTCCCATTAGTTTCTTAGAGCTGCCATAAAAAAGTACCACAAATTAGGTACCATAAAAGAAGAAAATTTATTGTCTCTCGATTCTGGAGGATAAATCAACCATGTTTTTTCTTCTAAAACGAGAGCTCTAAAGGAGAATCTCTTCCACTCTTCCCTCCTGGTCTCTGGTGACAGCCTACCACACCTGACATTCTGGGGCTTGTAGATGCATCACTCTAGTCTCTGCTTTCTCTTTCAAATGACCTTCTTCCCTCTGTCCCTCTCCATGCCTAGTCTCTTTTATAAGGACATAATTTATTGGATTAAGGAACATCTTACTCCAGTATTAAAAAAAAAAAAAAAAATCGCCAACTCATATGACCCTACAGGGCACAGGAGAAGTGCCCTGTAGGATTTCTAAGGCTGCAGTCTTTACAGAAGCAGACTGTCACATCTTTCTTCTGCAGAGTAGCTGGTGGGTTTGAACAACTGACCTTTAAGTTAGCAGCTGAGTGCTTAACCACTGTGCTAGCAGGGCTGCTTTGCTTCCTTTTAATTGATAACATTTTTCAAAGACTCCATTTCCAAAGTAAATCAACTTCACAGGTACTGGATGGGGGTTATGACTCACAACATATCATTTTGAGGACACAGTTCAGTCCATAACAGATGCTTATTGCCATTTTAGTGTTTCACTTTTGTACATTTTCATTCATGGCCTTTGTTCATTTGTCTGTTGGGGCTATTATGTAAGTCTTATATATAAATTTGCAGGATCGTCTTGCTTGCTCTAGGCATCCATCTGTTGACAACTTTGGATATGTATGTATTGTCTCCCATGATATCAAGCTTCTAATTTTGTCTATAGTACCATTCATTGAAAGAAGTTATTAATTGTGATGTGCTTAAATTAGTAATTAAAAAAATTGGTGAGTGCTTTTGAGTATTTACATAAAAAATCCCTTTCCTTTAGACTATATAGATATTTTCTTCTATTAACTTTATATAGTTACATATTCACATTGGGATTATTAATGCAATTGAAGTGCACCTGGTATTATGTAAAGATAGGTTTATTTTTTATTGTGTGTCAATTTTTATAGATTGAACAACATGTGTCTTTATTTTTAAAGACACAGTGCCCATACATATATTTTTGTCCCTGTGTCTTTTACTCAATTCCGTCTATTTTTCTGTACTTCCAAAAATAAATGATTCATAATTTCTCTTAGTTATTTATCTCTGGCTTAGAAAATGCTGTTAATTTTCACATTTTGACCTTAATATATCTTTGGTTTCCTTTCCTATTTCCAACTCTATCCTTGTCAGCTGTCTAGGAGAATTCCTCCACTGGATATTCTAATCTTTTAATTTCTTTTTTACCACATGCTTACCATTACGCATCACTCCTTTATTTTTCTTTTTATTTAAGCAATTATATTTTTTCATATATAATATTTTAATTTGCTTATTTTTTACTACTAATATCTTACTCTATTTTCTTATTTTTAATTTATGATCACCCTGTTGCAATAATTCTCATTCAAATGTTTATATTGTTCAGTTTCTTTTACAGTGTATGTCCTCCTTAGAGTTAACAGATATGATCTGCTAGTATGGGTTAGGTAAGATGTCAAGGTCACACCCTTTTCTTGTCACAGTCTTAGCCAATTTTCTTATTTCTCTTTTCTGTCATTCTATCAGGAAAATCTTATTGTCAGAGAGAGAGCAATAATGTCTAAGGGCTATTCAAATCATACCTGTTTTCTTTAACTCCTCATTATTGCATGACTTTTTGATGCACTACCACTGAGAGTCTAGGTTTCTGTTGTGGATGTTCATTCTGAAGAAACAACAAGGAGCCAAATAAAAACAAAATCGAAAACATTTTCTCCACCATATCTTCTCTCTGAAGGATCTGTGTGTCTACTTTTACAATTTGAAGCCATCCACTGCTTACATTAATCTGAGACAATCTTTTGTCTTCCTGGGGATTTCTTAGTCTTGCTGTTGTTTTCGTACTTCATTGTTATTGCTTGTTTGGTTAATTAGTTCTTGGAGTCCATGTTTCTCTTCTGGCTTCCCTTTTCCCAGAGCTAAATTTTGGGGAAAAAGTCATGAACTGCATTGTGTCATTTTGTTGCAACCAAATCTTTTCCTGCAATCATCGTTTTTAGCTTCTTACATTATATTCCTATAGATCTTTACTATATTTGAAAAAAATTATCCCATTTCACCAGGTCAAATTTTTTGAATTCCAAATTATTATTATCATTTTAAGAGATACTTATTCCTCATGCTTTCTCTTAATACCTGACCTGGCATGTAGAAACAAAGCCACATCTTCAACAATAATAACAATAATAATAATTTTGATCAGTATTTTCTCAAAAGTGATCTAATTTAGTCCTTATCTCCACCTATTAGTTTGGGCATTGTCATCGCCATTTTTTCTTCGGGTAAATTATTAGAGAACTAATGTTTCCTGGATTCTGAAGCTAGAAGGAAATAGAGCTTGCCTTGAAATCAAGCTATGAACTGCCTCACAGACTGACTTTATGTTGTTGTTGTTGTTATTATTTGCAGTGGAGTCTGACCCGACTCATAGCAACCCCTCCTTGTATTTCCGAGGCTTTATCACTATGGAAGTAGTTGCCCAACCTTCCTTCCCAGGAGTGGCTGGTGGGTTTGAACAACCAGCCTTCTGGTTAGCCGTCAAGTGCCTTAGGCACTACCCTACCAGAGCGAGTTTATAGCCACTATAATCTATCACTTTGTGATGCTGAGTATGGGCACACATTTACTGGCTACAAGAAATAGTGGGAAGGAAGAAAGAAATAAAAGGAGGGAAAGGTACAAAGGTGGGGAGAAATAAAGGAAGACAGAAAGAAATTAAAAAGGAAAGAAAAAGAAAAAGATATAGAAAAAAAGTTCATTTTTTCCACCTTAGTTTGTTGCATATCATGGTTAAACTCTTTCCTAAAATTTCTGTGCCAACAGAATTAATCCACTTTGCCGTAGTTGACCTTATCTCATCTTATGCCACCCACTCACTGTCCCAACATCAGAAGTATATGAAAACACAGACTTGTCCTACTCGACTTGATGAAGATGAAGTTTTCATATAAAGCTCCAAGATCAATTAATTGTATTATTAATGCTCTGGTGTCACTATGGAGGTTTATAGAGCATTGCATGCTGGTGGGAACTGCTGTTCTACACTTGAATGTCATATACATTATTCATAATGCATGGCAGTACAACTGAATAATTAATATCTCAATATCACTGGTAATCTACCCTCCCCTTCAACATGTCAATATACAATTTGGAAATTCTTTTTGATGCATATCCAAAGTGCATATCACACTGTGCAAGAGTTCTGCATTTGGAAAAATATATGCATGTTCTATAAATATGAATCATAGTTATTATAAATCAATAATTATTTCTTCCAAGATCCCATAAATAACAATGAGAAAGTATACCTATATACCTTTATGAAAATTGGAGATTTGGTACAACATCAGTAAGCTATTTATTTTCAAAAAATCATTACCAAACTTAATGCAACACCTTAATTTATGTACAGAAATTTACTCCCTTGACAGTGAAATTTAAAGCTGATGTGTTTCAGAATTAGATCAGAAAGAAATTATGGGGAAGAATTGTTCAGTATGTTCAGTATGATAGAACTCACAGTTCTCACATAACTGTCTCAACTTGAGACCTGATATTCTTGGAAAAAACAAAATGGGAGGGTTTTTTTTTTTTTTTTTAATCCACGTAGATAATTGTAGCATATAATTTATTATTATTATATAAAAATCTAAATTTAAGTTACAAGAGACTACTTGCTCCTTTTCACTAATATCATCTTTTTTTTAAAATTTTCCATTAATATTTTAACCATCATTTTATTACTAATTTAATACCTAAAAACATCTATGCCTCTCTAGCAAGAGATCTGATCCCTCCAGAATTTTGGCTTTTCATATGGAATTAGATAAACTACTGTTGTAACTGTGAGGTCACAATTAATTACAGGAATGATACGAATTCTATATTTATAAGGAATAGTCAGCATTTCCTGAATTCCACTTCTGTATTAGGCACATTTGTGCATACCTATTATTCTCATATCATGTGGGGATAACAACTGAAATTAAAAAGACAAAAAAAAATGCAAAGGCATCAAAATGGAATCCCAAAATAGTACCCTTGTCAAAATGACTTCAAATTAGGGTGACAGGCAAGAGATATAATAACAGGCATATGGAAATGGCCAAATTAATTAAGAAATGGGCTTCTGAATCAGTGTCATTTGGAGATTATTGTCAAATTATGTTCTGACATATTAGGAAATGTGTCATATTTGTACCCCAGGCCATTTAGATATCTTTTTATCTAATGGTACCCAGCTTTCCCAAGGAGGTATTTTTATTCCGCTTGAAAGGCCAAAAACCTACATCATGAAAGTCCAAATCCACTCTTCATAGAAATTCCACCCCACATGACCAAGGCATAATTATTTCAACTGTTATGTACAGGAAAGCTCCCTGCTGTTCCTGGAACTTTGACAGTCTTTGTTACTAACTCTCCTGAAGTTGTACAGTTTATTATTATTATTTTCCACTAACAAGAGAACATTTCAATTCACTTGGAGTTCCTTTAGTCACTGAGGTGGCATTAACACTAACTTTAGCACTTTGAAATAGTTAAAGTCAAGTTTTAGAGCCCAATCCTCATACCATTGCTAACAGTTGTATTGTTTTCAAACAATACAACTCAAAGAGAGAGCTTGGGAATTACTGAAAGCAAAGGAGGGGAAGTAGCTGTATTGAAAGTACTGCGACTGTAAAACCTCCTTTCTACATTGACTGAATCCTAAAAAAACCTTTCCTATTGACAAGCTAAAAGTATTTCTGAGAACAAGGTAGTCAAGTAACAAAAACTCATTTCCCCCAAATTGAAGTGCATTGCTAAAGCTACTGCTTGAAGGAGTGATCTCTTAAGAAGACAATGCAGAAGAGTTTAGCTATGCTCCTCCTCCAACAGTGAATTTAGAACTCTCAGCTATTCCTGGCTCCTCTAGGCATAACCCCATAGAGAGGGAAAGGGGAGAACAGAGTCCATCATTGTGGTATAAGCCTGTGGAAAAGTTCAATTCTTATCACTTACCCCATCATTAAACATCTGTTACTCTTTTATTGGTCATTTATCAACATCATTCCCAAAATAATCAGGATATCTGCAAATAAATAAATGGACACTTGCATGAATTTCATTTAACATTTTTTGTTTTAGCATGCATGCAAAAAAATAAAGTGTCCAAGCCCTAAGTGATTTCCATGGAGCTTTAAATACATTTAGTACTTGACTGCTAGCCAGAAGTCTGGCGGTTCAAACCCACCAGCCACTCCTTGGAAGGAAGGTTGGGCAATCTACTTCCATAGTCATACAGCCTCAGAAACCCAAGGAGGGGTCGCTGTGAGTCAGGTCCTACTCGAGGGCACATAACAACAACAACAACGACATATACTTACACTATGCCATATTCTAAGAGCTCTGGTGGCATAGTGCTTAAGGCATTTGACAGCTAACCAGAAGTCAAACCCACCAGCCACTCCTCGGAAGGAACATTTGGCAATCTACTTCTGTAGTGATACCACCACGGAAACCCAAGGAGGGGTCGCTATGAGTCAGATCTGACTTGAAGGCAATGAGTATGCCATGAATCAGTGGACAGTATCTACAGATCGACCTTTCTTCCTGATGTTTTTCACAAGTTTGGTGAAAATGTAAAAAATATGAAAATTAAGCATTTAAACATTCCTGGATCCAAACTCAAGCAATGCTTAGGATTTTATTCACATTTTTCCATTGTATGAATGCACATTCTTAGTATTAATTATGGTTTTTCATTGTCATCCAAGAAATAGTATCCCTTTTTTCTTGAAAAGGGAAACAAAAATAACCAATTTCTCATTCATAAATCCACCAGGATAGTGCCACTATGTATACCCAAATTTTGTGTGTTTCACTTTTTAGATTTGCAATCAATGATTGTTTTATTTTCTTTTCATATTTTGTAATCACTTCCCAGATATCAAAGAAAGCATGCAAGTACTCTCAGACTATTGCATCTAGAGTAAATGTCTTTCATCAGAATATTCAAGAAATAATGAAAAATAATATGGAAAATATTAGTAGACCCATCAATCATCAAATCCTCACTGACGTGAGGCATTTTGGTTATTTGCTATAGAGAAGAGTCCACAACTCTCCTGTCAGTCTACCTTATTATGGTGGCTGGCAAATTGCTGTGATGTTGGAAGCTATGCCACTCGTATTTCAAATACTAACAGGATCACCCATGATGGGCAGGTTTCAGTGGAGGTTCTAGACTAAGATAGACTAAGAAGGACCTAGTGATCTACTTCTAAAAAATTGGCCAGTGAAAAGTTTATGAAAACCAGTGAACATTGTGTGATAAAGTTCAGGAAGATGAGCCCCTGAGCTTGGAAGGCACTCAACATATGACTAAGAGCTGCCTCCTCAAAGTTTACCTTAATGACAGGATCATCATTTGCTGATGTGGGACAATTCAAAATGAGAAGACAACAGCTGCACATATCCATTAATAACTAGAACATTGTTGTTGTTGTTGTTACGTGCCCTCAACTTGGACTCGACTCATAACAACCCCTTCCTGGGTTTCCAAAACAGTATCACTACAGAAGTAGATTTCCCCATCTTCCTTCCAAGGAATGAGTGGTGGGTTTGAATCACCAGCCTTCTGGTTAGCAGTCAAATGCCTTAGGCACTACACTACCAGAGTTCCTGTATGAATCAAGGAAAATTGGAAGTTGCCAAAAATAAAGTGGAATGCTTGAAGATAGATATTCTAGACATTACTGAACTGAAATGGATTGGCATTAGCCATTTTGAACTGGACAGTCATATGGTCTGTTATGCCAGGAACAACAAATTGAAAAGGAATGATGTCATATTTATCTTCAAAAGGAATATTCTAGATCTATTCTGAAGTACAACATTGTCAGTTATAAGATAGTATCCATATGGCTCCAAGAAAGACAAGTTAATACTAATCTGCTATCTGCTATTTGACCATTAGTCAAATTTATACACCAATCAATAATACTGTAGATGCCAAAATTGAACATTTTTACTAATTCCTGTAGTCTTAAATTGATCAAATATGCAATCAAGATGAATTGATAATTATGGGTGATTGGAATATGAAACATCAAAACAAAGAAGGAGCATCAGTATTTGGAAAATATGGCCTTGGTGACAGAGTGCTCCTTGGAAATGATGATGACAAGACTTCTCATGTGCTTTGAATATGTTATTATGGGGGAGAAGTACTTGGGGAAGGACATGATGCTTGCCAAGTAATGGGTCAGCAAAAAAGAGGGATATCTTCAATGAGATGGATTGATACAATGGCTGCAACAATGGACTGAAGCATAGCAACAACTGTGTGGATGGTGCAGGACTAGGCAGTGTTTACTTCCACTGTGAGTAGGAATCAACTCAATACCAGGTAACAACAACAACAACAGTAGATTGGGAAAATCTGCTGCAAGGGACCTAAGTGTTAAAAAGCGAAGATGTCACTTTGAAGACTAAAGTATACAGGCCATAGCATTTTCAATTACATCATGTACATGAGAAAGCTGGACAATGAATAAGGAAGACTGAAGAAGGATTGATGCATTTGAATTATGGTTTTGGTGAAGATATTAAATGCATATCAGACTACCAGAACAAAACAAATAAATCTGTCTTTGAAGAAGGATAGCCAGAATGTTCCTTAGAAGGAAGATGGTGAGAAGTCATGTCATGTATCAATTTGGATATGTTATCAAGAGTGACCAGTCCCTGTACAACTCACATTTAATAAAGAAGAGGGTCATTGCAAAAGAAGCCTTCGATGAGATGAATTGACACATTGGCTAACAGTGGGCACAACTATAGCAATGATTGTGCCTGGGGAGTGTTTCTTTCTGCTGTACACAAGGTCACTATGAGTTGGAACCAACTTGATGGGATCTACCAACAACAACAGCAACATAGATAATAGTAGTCCACAGAGACCTGAGACAACAATCTCTTGTCAGAGCATGGCACTCAGATAGAATATGAAAATTATTCCTATACAGGAATATTATTCCTAAGTTGATATTGTTACTTTACCATTGAGTCGGCCCCAACTCATAGCAACCCCTTCTTGCATTTTGGAGGTGGTATCAGTATGAAAGTAGATTGGCCAACCTTCCTTCTGAGGAGTGTCTGGTGGGTTTGAACCATCAGCCTTCTGTTTAGCAGTCAAGTGCCTTAGGTGCTATGATACCAGAGCTCCTATACACTTCCAAATTTTGAAATTTTCTCCCTTCAAGATATAGCTTAGATTGTTGTTATGTGCTACCCTGTCAGTTCTGACTCAGATGAGTCTATGTGTTACAGAGTAGATCTCTTTCACAGGGCTTTTCTGTGTACAATCTTAATGGAAGAAAATTACCAGCCTTTTTCTTCTGCAGTACCACTGGGTGGGTTCAAATTGCCAAGTTTTAAGTAGAGCACAGAGTAAGCCCCAGGGATATAGGTGAGGAGAGACAACTCAGGGATGCCCAAAGCAGCAGGTGGGAAGAGCAGGAGAAAGGGGATTAAAAGCCAGGAAGCCAGACAGAGCAACAGTCAGCCACAGGGACCCAGGTGGGGGTGATACGAGAGGTCTCCAAAAGCAAGACAAACTTGTCTGTCGGTTTGTCCTACTGTGGTGACATGTAGACGTGAGTTTTGAGGCTGAGCCTCTGGTGCTTAAAACCCAGCGAAATGCACC